>NC_058499.1:5000-305000 GCF_020382885.2 Scatophagus argus | reverse complement strand
ATTGCACCTGCAAGACAAAATAATTCACTGAGTTATTTATCAGAGAAAGTCTGGCCTGACTGAAGATATGACAGTATGGGAAATGTTACATGAGTATTTCTGGTGCTGGTAACAGAGACGAAGAGTCGAACATGTCTCAGCCTCCATGTTGACCTTTTTGTCTTCATGTGTCTGCCACAACTTCATGTAGCCTGAAGGACATGTTTTAAAAAGGTTTTTAGCCCTATGGAGGAATACAGTATTTATTTTGTGCTTGTTACTGTATTGAACTGTAAACAGTGTATGGCACATGTGTCAAACTAAAGGCCCGCAGGCCACATCCGGCCCGGCGTATAATTATATCCGGCCCGCGAGCTCATTTCATATAGATCTATTATTATTGTTACTAAGGGCCCGCCAATATGAAGCGCTGATAACACACAAACTACAGATCCCATAATGCAGCGCAACGGCCGCCTTGCCTTACTATTGGCTACCTGGGAACATTCCCGCGTCAATCGAGTCGAGCTCTGTTGCCGTATACAGCCGAGGCTGTTGACTTGTTGTCCTAGCTTGCTCTTTTAGGATTACTTTCAGCACAACAACAACGTCTCCCTCCTGTCGGAAAGCGGTCACGACACGCTCATCGGGAAACCGCAATGCATTGTGGGCTTTTCGGGCAACTGAAAAGTGTGTTTACGCCGGCAGCTTGCGTGATGCTGCTCTTGTGTTCTGTTGTTTTGTTTGAACAAGTTAAAACACGGTGCCGACGTGCTGTGTCGTTAACTGACGCAATCGTCCACACGATCGCTTCGGTAAAACAAACGATCGGGTCAGTTTTTTTTCTCATTTCCTACGTGCACGCAAACCCAAGGACGTCGGATCCGTGAGCTAACGAGGGGACGCCGAATGGCCTGGAGAGCAGCCGTGAGACGACCAGACATGTTGGTGTGTTCACGGCATTTCACACCGGTGTTGGTGGTGTTTTTCTGAAAACAAAATGGATGGCTGCTTATTTGTGTTTATCCTTAACATGTCACTGATACGTCAGGCACAGGTAAACCTCCTCACCTGTTACCTGCTCATGTGGTGACAAACACCAGACCCGCACTTTACAAAGAAAGTTAAACATAAAACTGTGCCTGAGTTTCTTTCTCCATGATAATAAATAATGATCATGATAATAATCGTGATAATAAATATTGTAGTTCGGTAGCAACATATGAAACTATATTCCAACTACTTTAATTGAGCCGTAAGAAGTGTGAGATCATGTGCCGTTTACTCAAGCAGTAATGTCTTGCAAGTCAGTTTATTGCAAACATTCTTGTGAGAAAAGCCCTTATTTTCAAGGGTTTTTTGCAGCATGTTTGTATTTCTAGCTTGTTTTGACAGGAGATTTTATTATATACACACACATATAAATATTTATGTATTTATTTATTTTATTTTGGAATGATATTCCTGTCTGTTTTTATTCTGTATGTTTAAAAATGTGTTTAAAGATGTCTTTGAGTTTTGGCCCCCTGTGCGACTGAGTTTGACAGCCCTGATGTATGGGATCATACTGATGACACAACACCCAACTGAGAACAAGAAAGTTTAGGTGAGTGCAGTGCAGCATGTGAAGAGAAATCTGAACTGTTTAAACTGAATTAAATTAAATACACAACTAAGTCTTTATATAACTAAACTACATCCAATTAAATGAAGGAATTAAAATTCAATTAAAATTAAAGGAGGGGGAGAGAGATGGAGGAGGAGGGGAGGGAGGAGGAAGAGAGGAGGGGGAGAAAGAAGAGGGAGCAGAAGAGAGAGGGAGTTAACAATATGTAAGAGAGAGAAAAGAGATCAATGTGCATCATTTAGTCTGATGTTTTTACTTTAATTAATACGCAAAACCTTGTAAAACCTAATCACAGGAACTTTTTTCCTGACTTTTGGTTTAAATCCAAATGTGCAAACTGAAAGTGAAAGCAGCTGAATGGAAGACTACCTACAGAAGACGTAGGGAGGAAATGGCGAAGTGGAGGACGGTTTTGTGTTGGTATGTTTTACGTACATTGTGGGGACTGCAGCTGTAGAGTGTGGACCTTTTTGGTTTAGGCAGACAGCTGTAATTGTGTGTGTTTGAGTCTGTGTGTGATGAAGACGAGGGGACAGTGTATTATCACCTGCCCTCAGGCCTGCTTCACATGAAGCTTGGCATGTCCTTGTGTTCTGTGTTGTTGAAGCTCTCCAGCGTTTCCTGCTGTTGGCTGCTCAGTTAGATGATCTGCACTGAATTTAACTGCAGCTGTTTGGGAAAAATCAGGTTGATCTTCTGTTTAAACATCTGTGCTCGCATCAGCAAATGTTCTTTCAATGGAGCGAGAGTGAGTTGCATAATGAGCTGTTTGTAGCTTTATTGTGAGCGAGTTTCTCAGGCAGTCGTGGCCTAGAGGTTGGAGAAGCGGCTTGTGATCGGAGGGTCACCATTTCGATTCCCCCACCGGACGGGAAGGAAAAATTTGGGTGTGGTGGAGTGATTAATGCAAAAAAAAATGCCCCCCCCCCTTCGCCGGCTGATGTGCCCTTGAGCAAAACCTGGTGTATACATCACCCATAATGCATTTTGAGTTCCACAGTTCAGTCTGAGATTCAGGTGTGTTATTCATTTCAGTTTATTTATATAGCGCCAGTTCACAACAAAAATTATTATTCTCATAGACCACTGTGACTCATGGACCACTGTGTCACTGTTTGGTAGCCTCAAATTTCGCATTATGACGGTTGCATCCATGCTTCTTTTGGAGCCAGAAGTGACCATATTTTGACGAGAGGGTGGAGCTGAGGAGAACATCTTGATTGGCTCTGAGAACCCTCACCTCATTTTCTTCTCATCTCACATGCAGTCAGATTTCTTTTTGAAACCAGTGGAGTCGCCCCCTGCTGGACATTAGACAGAATGCAGGTTTAAAGCACTTCTGCATCGGCTTCACATGTCAGACCTGGAGCTTCTGTAGTCACTTTACTCCAGTGGCAGCTTATACTGAGCTCCAGAGGTCTGGTCAGCTCTTTCCAGCTTTTCTAGTTTCACAACACATTTGTTTCAGTTTCACATTTCCAAACGCTGACTCACGTGACATCACACGAGGACCCTAATCAGACTTCGTACTGTGTCCCTGCAGACACTGAAGCATTTGTGCTACTTCTCTCACCAGCCAAAGTGTGAAACAGAAACTGTCAGTATCACCATTTGCCTCATCTAAAGTTCATTTGTGAAGGTCAAAAGAAAATTTGTTTGTCACTGGATGAGTCTGAGTTTACCCTCCAGTCAACTGTACTATATACTACTGTATACATGTACTGTGTACTGATGCTCAGTGACACACGAGTAAGAAGATCATCAGCTCTAAACATTTTTATATGAGTTGTGAACAACCTGACACGACTCAGCACATCTCAGACAGCAGAGGAAAACTGCTGCGATTTGCCACTGCAGCAATTCAGTGTCAAACAGCTGACAGTTCGGTGAGAGCAGGCGTTTATTTAGAAATGATTTCCTCTGTCGTAGCCTGTGATTCCTCGTCCATCTGCCGCTCTGAATTCACCTGAGCTGAGCACTGAGCCGAGACCAGGAGACACTCGGCTGGACCACGGATGGAGTCACGTCTGTCCTAAAAATGGACATCTCCAAAGTTTTCTCTGAGGATTAGTGACATTTTAAACTGTCAGCCGACCTGATGAATATATTGTCAGGACCGCTGGATGTTTGTGTAGTCAGTCAGAGGCATCGAAGTTCACTGGACATAAAAGAAGTTTAAGTCCTCCACAGCAGATTGACAGAAGTTCTGCGGTGCTGTGCGAGCAGTGCATTGTGGGATTAGAGGGTGTCAGACGGCGTGCTGAGGTGCCCAGCTGCACAGTTTGTCTTCTCTGAGCTTCAGTGTGTGAAGGAAATTCTGTATGAAGGACATGAAGCTGGCAGCTCCGCCGTCCTGTAAATATTTAGGGGTGTTTATCTGCCGTGCTGCAGATTATCAGCTTAGTGAGGTACAGCAGCCCCTCCTCAACCAACACACACTCATCATGCTGTGTTGAGACTGCAGGGACCAACACAGCGCAGGTCTGAGTGTGTGTGTGTGTGTGTGCTGATCTCACAAGTCAAATCACAGCTGATCGTGTGTTTATCCTCAGCAGCCAACGGTTTGTGTGCGAGCAGCGGAGCTCAGAGCGCTCGACAGAAAAACGTCAAACGAAAGAAATGAAGCGACATCAGACCTGCAGGTCGTACGTCAGCCACTAACGAGAAGAACCTCCTCCCCTCCTTTAGCTCAGGATCCGCCGCCTGCCTTTTACCTTCTGCTCAACTTCGACACTCACATTTTCATCTTGTCTTCTGACAGGTAATGCATGTTGACTCTTTCCTCTTTTACCTCAGTAACAGCAGTATGCTGTAAAAAGTACCTTGAATTTGTATTTTGTGTACAGTACAGAATCACAATCAGAATTCCTCTATTTATCCCTGAAGGGAAACTCTTTAAACAGTACTGTATTAATTGTACTTGGTTAGCAGTCTGCTGAACATTTGAACATATTGTTGGTGCTCAGCGTTTCCTCAGGCCTTTGAAGTGTGTGTGTGTGTGTGTGTGTCCCAGCTGTAGATGACTGCTGTGAGAGACAGCAGAGGCTGACAGGGAGAGGAAGGCTCCTGGTCGTCCTCCTCATCTCCTCCTCTATTGCTCCCTGCATCAAATCGGAGCCGTCAGTCAGCAACACACTCCATCACACCAACGACAACCACAGAGGAAACACAGCGGCGGCGGAGGAGGCGAACAGCAGTATCAGAGAAAGCAGGGGAAGGGGGGAAGATCTGATGGAATCAGGTTTTCTAAGATGAATTGATGTGTCCTTCATGACATTGGAGCTGAGCTGAGCTGGGAACAGCTGCAGGTGCTGCAGGTTTAACAACACATTCACTTTCAGCTGACTTTCAGCTGCAGCTCCTATCTGAGCTTTCATTCTCAATTAGCTTCTTGATCAATCATTTTAATACTTTTATAAGAACGAGGTGCATTACTTCAGTGTTAGCAGGAAGTGGATGAAACAGAGAAAACGTCTCCAGGCAGACAGGCACATCTTTGACAGACGTGTCTTTGTTGGACAGATGTGGCCCTGATTTATATTTTATTTATAAAGTGAAACCCACCATGTAAGTCTGTCTCAATCTGTGACTGAATGTGCCTGACGTTGGACATTTCACACACCAACTAATTAACCGACTCATCACTGAATCGATAATACTAATGATGGAAAAGTGAAACATTAAACCTGTGACTGATAATTGAAGTGTGTTTCTGTTTTTTGAAAGACCAGCAGAAGAATGTAACATGACTTCAGTGCAGGAAAGCCATGAAAACGGGACAGACATGGTGTCTCTCTGAGGACAGACAGGACATCCTCCACTCACCCTCATTCATCTTCCTATTCTGACACACCTGATACCTGCTGACAGTGCGTGTCCATGCACGTATGTGTGTGTGTTTGTCACATGAGGACATTCGTCAGCTCATTGTCTCCCATCTGAGGACAGAAATGGTGTCCACAAGGTTAACATTTTTTAAGGTCAAAGATTAGATTTTAAAGTCAAGTCAAGTGTTTTTGTTATTGTCATTTCAGCTGTAGTACAGCTGTAGTTCTCAGTAGTACAGTGAGCAGTGAAATGAGACCACGTTCCTCCAGGGACCAGGACCTACACTAACACGAGAAGTTACACAAACGTTGTACACAGTGCAAGAGAGAACAGTGAATACAAATGAAGCAGCGCAGACCAGAACCCGGTTCGGCGTGGACTGTGTGAGACAGCCTTAAAGTGCAGGTAGGACAGTCGCTGTAAACAGTGTAAACAGTATAAGGTGCAGGTTGAACAGTGATTGGCGTTGCGTGTTGTTGTGTGGTGAACTCAGTCCAGGGTGGGTGGTCCTTGATGTGCCTCATGACTACCCTCTCAAAGCACTTTGTGATGCTGGGCTTGAGTGCGACGGGTCAGTAGTCACTAAGGCAAGTCACTGGTGACTTTTTTGGGCATGGGAACGATGGTGGGTTCCTTGAAGCATGTGGGAATGATGTCACAGCTCAGGGAGATGTTGATGTTGAAGATGTTTTGTCAGGAATGTTGTCTGGCCCGGCAGCCTTCCAAGGATTTACTCTGCGTAGAGTCCTCCACATGTTGGCTGTAGCGAGACGTAGCACCTGGTCATTGGGAGGAGGGTGGACTTCCTCTCTGCCACATCGTTCTGTGCCTCAAACCGTACGCAGAAATCGTGCGGCGTGTTTGGGAGGGAAGCATCACTGACACGGGCGGGTGTTGTTGAGGTGTTGGTTTTAGCTTAGCTTTCCCGCCCACCAGGACCTGGTCTCCGTAGCAGGGTGAGGCTGCATAACGTTTCCAATAGGTCATTATTCAGACCAGATAATGACCATTTTTGATCTGCAGCAGTGTTTGGCGGTGGTAGACATGAACATCGGCAGTTCCGACGCTGTTCGGCTGACACAAACGCTCACTGCAGCCCACCAAATGTGGATTCATCCACCGCTGAATGTAGTCCTCAGCTAATGCACAGTTTCCTCCTGTTTCTCTGATAGAAACCTTTTCAGACATGAAACTGTTTGTGATATTTACGTCTTCAGTAGGAATTCATGGGAGCAGATTCATTTTACATCTTAAAACATGAAGAAAGCGTCAGTTTTAAAGACGACAGGAAGTTCTTTTCTTGTATTTCTAAACTGGTTTGTGATTGAATGACACAAACTTCATTGTCAGAGTTATTGTTTACTTCAGTTTGTCACCAAAAGAGAGTTTAAATCTGAATCTGAATTCCCCTCTGCTACATTGTAGGGATCAAACAGAGCCGAACTGAACTGAACTTGGCCCTGATGCATCATGGGATGTGCTGTGTGTGTGTTTGCAGGGGGTTTGACTACCAGCTTGTCCCCTCTGTCCTGGCGGATCCCAGTCCTGTCAAAAGGCCCCGACCTTCACCTTGGTCCTCCTCTTCCTCCTCCACAGCAGCTCTGAGGATGAAGAGCAGCAGAGCGCCCAGAAGGAGCAGCAACACACACTCCTCCTCCTCCTCCTCCTCCCCTTCCTCCTCCAACACATGTGAGAGATGCTCTGAGTTGCTGAAGCTAACGCCTCAGAACGGTGTGTGTGTGTGTGTAGGATTCAGTGACATCTGCTGCTGTGGACCAACAAACTGAACATCTGTTGACTCACTGATCACCGCTGAGGGTGAAGGACAAAAACAAATCCTTAAATAAATAAATATCACACCGCGGCCGTATTGTTTAAATCTTAAAAAGCTTTTAACCAGCCGGGGCAGAGACACGAGCACTGGGCTGATGGCAGAGCTCGATACGCAGGCACGTTTAACCCTCTCAAACTAAAGGCTTTTACATTTTAAACTCACACAAGCGCCTCGACCTGAGTGTTCACAACTGTGCGGCATGATATTCTTAAAATCTCTAAAACCCTGTTCGTGTGCTCTCCTGGCGGCGTGATGGCTCGTCTCGGTGTTGGGGCCTCAGGGTGGTGCAGGGAAGGCGGGTGGGGGGTGTGCCAGATGGTCTCTTCATTAAAGGTTTCTGTACCGCAGGGCTCTCCTCCCCGCCGTAACCCAGCCGAGCCTATCAGCACTCACAATTAGACCGAGTTAATAGCGCGTGGCAAATAAGAATTGTTTATACGAGTTTATTACAAGCCTTAATAGTTTTTACTTCATCCCATCACAAGAAAATTAGATTGCCTTTGTGAGCTTCTGAGGTCGGAAAGCTTTCAGAAGTGAAGTAGTTTTCAGGGTCGTTTGGTGAGCTGAGGGCGGCGCCGGCGGTCCGTTTCGCAGCACCGTGAGGACGGAGGCGAAGGTGGAAGTGCAGTGCTGAGAGCCTGTGGTGGTGCAGGAATGCAGGCTCGATGAATGCAGGGGTTGCTGGATGACATTTTCATCCGCATGGACACCAAACTGACTTGCCAACTTATGGAGTCAAAATCCTGTGAAAACACGTCAACATTCTCACTTCGATGCACATTACGATATTCGTCCCTGTCGTCTCTCTGTCTCTCTGCAGTGAAGATGGCTGAGCTGCTCGCCATTAAGAGGGAGCTGACGGCGATCAAGGTCCAGATCGATGGTCTGTTGGACTGCGTAGACCAGATGGACAGACAGGGGAAGGACTGCTCAGGTAGAGACAACAAACACCTTCCTGAAACTGAAACCTGGCCTGCAGCCCTCAACCCCCAGGATCAGAATCTAGACCGTCTGACTGATCAGGGATTATGAGACTGTGATTTGTGCATCACTAGAGTGTACAGAACGTATTCGTCCGGAAGTTAAAGGTTCATGAGGGTGAGCTTCCCACAGACTGCCAGTTTTAATATCATGTAATGTGTCAATGTGAATCAAGCCCCTCGTACCACAGCGGCACGTCAGTGTGATCCTGGTCTGATCCACCCGGAGACCGACTGCACTCTGAACCCCACTTTGTTATTGCAGATGATCTGTGAGCGGCTGATGATGCAGAGTGAATCAGTTTGTTTACCATCAGGTGTGATGTGTTATCATGCTGCACCTGTGAGTAATGGTTCAATGACAAAACTACCGCCAGCCGAGCGTGGATTATGACAGGGAGGTAAACAGCGATAAACACCAGCCTCGTAACCTTTCATAAGCTGCCCTTCAGCGCTCAGCACTTATCTTCTCATCGTGTGTGTGTGTGTGTGTGTGTGTTTTATTTCTCCAGCAGGAAGAATCAGATTCGGGTAGAAGAATGTGACGATTAAAGGGATGCTGACAGTTTTCAGTTCTTCAGATGAATTTTTTTCCCAACATAAACATTAGAAAGCTTCTCTCGCTGCTGCTGCTGCTGATGAAGGACCAAAGCCGTTTAGTGGAATAATGAAAATAGTGAATAAACCATCAATCAATTAATGGAGAAAATAAGCAACAGATCCACAATTAACAGGCCTTTACAAAAACTGTCCTGTTTTTACATTTCTAGCTGAGCCATAAGAAGAGAGACTGGCTCTCTTCAAAAACACAAACGTAGTACAATATGGTAATACTGTGTGTGTGTGTGTGTGTGTGTGTGTGTGTGTGTCAGAGCCTCCTCACAGCAGGGAGTCCAGTGTGTCTCCTCACCAAGGTTCCCTCAGCAGTCTGGACAGAGAAAGTCCTGAACCAGGAGAGGCAAGCGAGGACGAACCGCTGCAGTACCAGCACTGCTACGCCCGGCGCTACACCCACAGGGTAAATGTACACAACTACCACCCTTTCATCTACCCACACAGACTTCCTGAAACCTCCAAAGTACAAAGCCAAAGTTAAGTACTTCAGAGTACCTCAACAACTGACCCTGTTGAGTCCTGCTGTTGTCTGTAATGCAGTACTGCCCTCCTGAGGATAATCTTTTATTAACACCAACTTTTGTCATCTCCTGCTGTTACTTTGCCACTTGGCTTATAAAATATCTCATTTTGACCACCATCGGGTTGAAAGCAAAAGATTCTACAAACAGCAAGAAGCTGTTCTGAATGACTTACTGAAAAATAGTTGCAGATCAATTTTAATCTCTAGATGAACTTTTCATTTCTAGGCAGAACAGAAAATAAACCTGACTGCTTGTTTGTGTTGCTGGCCGTTCAGAACTAAAAATGGACAAACAAATCTAAAAAAAATAGTTTATGTTTAATTAAACTGACCAGCCCAAGTCCATCCTGTCACCTGCCCACGTCTGTCCTGGAGGACATGAAACTGTGTGTCATCGACGGTATGTAAACACTTTACCCAGTCTGTGCGGGGCGATGTGTTTAGTGTCTGCAGGTCTTTTTGTTCAGCAGCTCTTCAGTGTGAAGCCGCAGTGTTTTCATTGTTTTTGTTTCTTTACAAGGAAACATAATGATATGGAATCAGCCTGCAGGCTTCCTACCTGCCTGACAGAGCGAAGCTGCCTCATTAATCTGAGCGGAGGCGGAGAACAAACTGGCTCTTAATCTGCTGCATTGTTCCTCTGACAGGAAGTGTGTGTGTGTGTGAGAGAGAGAGAGGGGGGGTGTTAGTAATTACCATTTGTCCGTATGCGTGTGTGTGTGTTACACCCCGTGAAGATGAGGCTGATGAGACTGAGGATGAGGATGAGAAGCTTGTGTTAATGAGGGCTGACTGCAGTGAGTTCTCACTGACCTGCTGTCTCTGTGTTTGCAGATGAAGCAGTCTGATCTTGAGGACGACCTGTGACGCTGCAGGTAGGACACTTTGAAGGACCGGATCGCTGCATTCAGGTGCTGTAGCTCATTCAGGGAGGAGCCTGTTGTCAGATTCTGTGTTTTTCTTATTGTCACCGAATGACTAAAACCTCCTGTCAAACTGTTCTCACTTTCTGGCCATGTCTGCAGCTGCAGGAGATACTAGGAGGTAAAAAGCTTTGGGGAAGTCAGCAGAAATGTAAAGTGCTGTTTAAAGACAAACTAAAGGGAATTAGATCAGCATATCAGCATTCTGTGCTGCCAGGAAGACAATGCACTTTCCATCTGAGCTCCTTCTCTTTAATTAACACCTAATAGACTAAGGAAGAGGTCTTTAGTCTGCTCAGTGCACTCTTCCAGTTAACCATGAACCAATGTGTGATCTAATCTTTTGAATACACGTCTGGTGGTCTTTGCGAAGCTGACGCAGGTGGATTCTGTTGCTGTGCGTCTCAAACCTAAAAGGAACGGTTTCTGTTGATGTGAGGACAGAGTGAATCTTTTTCCAGTGTTTGTTTGAGCTCTGCTGATCACGGACATTTGGTTTCAGACTCTGTTCTCTTCTGCACATCCTTCCTGAAACAGAAGCTCGGTAACGGCCGGGATGGACGATGCTTCAAGGAGGCTTTGGCGACATGAACCACATTGGACTGATTCTCCTCCACCCTGGGATCTGCCCTCTGTCTGTCAGTTTGATCTGATCTGGTTTTCAGTCCACAATGACAACAAAATCTCACATATATTATGTTATTTGTTACTCTATAGCCAGACTGAAAGGAAAAGTCTTTCTGTAGGCGCGATAGCGGCTCCGTTTCTCACCGTAGACTCCATGTCAGACTCCACTCTGCTGAATGCTGGTCAGAGTGGCAGCAGCTGGCGGCTCCTCATCACGCAGTTTGTTTTCATCACGAGTCATTTGGTGTGACCAGATGTGAACAGGACTACAGCAAGCAGGACTCTCTGAGAGAATTTAATTCACTCAGGAAATCAGTTATAAAGTGAGATCGTCAGACAATATGTGCATTAACCTTGAATAAAAAATACACGTACAAGGGCCCGTTTATATCTGCTTATATTCACTTACTTACATTACATTTTTCCACCAATGGATCATTTTAGCAGATGAGACAAATTAGTTCAAGTTAGCTAACAGACCAGTTTGGACTCATAAACAGCTGTTTAAGGTGCTAACAGAGCGGTCAGTAAAGAGTCAGTCTGATGTGAAGGTTTGTCATCAGATGAAGACCAAACAGACCCCGTCAGAGACAGGAAACCAGAACCTTTGACACCTTTATGGCAGGGCGTGTTTGCTGAAGTTTCCTGTGGACGTCCAATCACCACAGAAGTCTGACTCTGCAGTACGGTTTGCTTTTTGACTGGAATGTCTCTCACTACTGTTGATATGAAGAGCAAAGCTGAATCCTGCGGTCAGTTCAGGCACAGAAATCCTTTTCCTCTGGCACGTCTGCCCAGCTGGACAAGATAGAAACATGATGGACTGTAAATACTGTACATTTAAGGCATCGTGTAAAATATCTGTCAGTCTCAAAACATTACACTTGAAAACATTAATGTGTTCAGTAGTGGCTCTTCATACCTATGGACATGATTTAAAACGTTTAAAAAATGATACTGAAGTGTTTAATAAGAGATCGTGTCTTTAATTTGGCCTCACTGTAGTTTCTGCTGTTGGACCTTTTGTGTTTGTCCTCAATGCTAAATGTGATTTATTTCAGCGGTAGTGTAGTAAAATGATTTTTCATAAAATTGATGTGTCTTTGAAGCTTTGTGTGTAATAACAATAACACGATTCTCTACTTCTGTGTCTAGTCAATTAAATGATCATAGTGTTATGGGTTCCTCCTGGGCGCCAAAAGTTCCACCAAAGAGAAGCCAAAGGTGGTCAGCGGTTTGGTAGAAATGAAGCCTAACACAAGTGCTGACATTTGCTAACAATCGATGACTGCGCTGTACTGCTGATGGTGTTGTTAGTTTTCCGGGTATTTGGTGACAGATAAAGTAAATTAAGCTTCAACTTGATGATGGTGCTGGATGAAAAGCTAAGCAATCACCACTACAGTTCATCCTGAAAGGAACATGTCTAAATCTAAAATAGTGAGATTTTGGCCATCAATGCAAGCTTGTTCAAGCATAAGAGCTGAGTCCAGTCTGTGCTAAGCTAAGACATCTGACTACACTCCTGTATTTAATTATCAGTCAGATAGCAAATATTTCCTAAAATGTTAACCTGCTCAAATTCCTGACTGACTAACTTCTAACTAACTAACCTACCTGTTAATGTTCTGATCCACCGAACCTGATAAGTCGCCTCTGGTCGACATCTATCTTAAACATATGTGAAAATACAGAGAATAAGGGAACAAATGATTGAAAACATGTTATAATAATACTGAAACAGGAGCAATTCTGCTACAGTAAGAAGAATCAATCATGACACTGTAATGGAAACCTTCCATACAGGCCATATAACATTACGCTGTCAGTGTTTTAATTAAATCAGCTGAACCTTATCATGTTCAAACAGTTTCATGAATTACTCTCAAACACTGCTCACATGTTGTTGACTGAAGCCGCAGAGTCCGCTGGTTGTAACGATTCATTAGAGCCAACCTTTGACACCGGCTCTGTTTGAGTGCATGCTGGGTAAGTTGCTTAAGTTGCAG
This sequence comes from Scatophagus argus, assembly GCF_020382885.2. Classification (NCBI taxonomy): domain Eukaryota; kingdom Metazoa; phylum Chordata; class Actinopteri; family Scatophagidae; genus Scatophagus; species Scatophagus argus. Next base: position 292,055 of record NC_058499.1, on the reverse strand, counting down.
TGGGTGTGTGTGTGTGCTGCCAGTGCGACAGGTTGGATGAGTTTGGGAAGGTGAATGAACTTGCTGCAGCAGAGGTAAGGCTTGTCTTAAAACTCACGCACGGCGTCTGAACGCACCTTCATGTCATGGATATCTACACCACTTTGACCAGAAGAAAAGGGCCCTCACTACTCTGAACACATTTTGTAGAACCAGGATCAAGGTTTCGTTTTTATCTTGGATCTTTTGAAGCTCCTTTCTCCTGCAGTCTTTCTGTATTGTGCTGATTGCTCCTCAGCTTTCCTTCACAGGGACCAGAATAGCCGAGATTTAAGGCAGGATTTCAGGAGCTAAGTTATGCGTCAGTGAAAAATGAAGTTAATTATTAAAACTGATCTGAAACTTCTTAACTCCTCATGTCTGCTAGCACTGATGTCTCATCGAATTGTTATTGTTGTTGTTCTTATTGTTCCATTCTGTGAGGCCGTCAGTGTAGCTGCAGGTCCCACAGGTGAGCTGACCTGTCCACACCTGTCCAGCAGATCATGGCGGCAGCGGAGTCCAGCCCTCTGACCACTCACGTGCTGAACACGGCGGACGGCATCCCAGCAGCCAGGATGGCCCTCAGCCTGCACCGACTCGACTCCAAACAGATGATCTGGAACCTGCTGAGCGTCGGGTACATCAGCTGACATAGTCTGTGGTTTGTCAAGCTCACTGCAGGTCCCATTCACTTCAACACGGTTTCAGTTTCCCTCTGAGAATGACTCAGACACCACATTTTGTCTTAAAAAAACACCACATGCTGATCTGATTAGGGTGATTGTGTTGAGCTTTAGGTCATATTAAATATTCTAGACAGCAGAAGCCAAATGTGACAAAACCTAGAAAGGAAAAACACAACATTTTAATCTTAAAAATTTGCCCACATAACACTTTGTCAGAGCAGATGAAGATGAAGAAAACTTTTCTTAGCAGCAGAGGCGAAAGTTAACAACCTCAAACAATCCATATGAGCTTTAAAAGTCAGCAGTTTAATGATTTCTAGGACAACAAATGAAGACGGCCGCTGCCCAGGACTCGTCAGCCGACAAGCTTTCATCCCCGGCATGTATAAGCTGCGCTTCGAGACTGGTCCATACTGGGAGACTGTGGGTCAGACCTCCTTTTACCCATATGTAGAGGTGAGCCTCAGCACTTCACTTAGAAACACTGGATGTTCTCAACAGTTCAGCTCATGTTCCTTGTGTCTGGACGTGTGGTAACTGAGGAATAACAGACAGGTGATTGCATTTAAAATAAAATGCTTCACTGCCAGAGTGTCTTTTGAGGAAAACACCAGGAATAAATCTGGCTTTTTTGTTTAGGTTTTTATTGATTTGACTGAGGAAATAAAGACATTTTAGCTTGTGACTGTTTGTTTTATACATCATTGCAAACAAATCCTATGAAGACGCATCATAACACATCAGGATCATGACAAACAACATGCCACAGCTTCCATTTAGAGCGAAACCACAGTCAACCAATCATTTATCAGCCTGTGTGTGTCTCCAGGTCGTGTTCACCATCAGTGATCCTGAGCAGAGGTTCCACCTCCCTCTGCTGATGAGTCGGTTCTCCTACAGCACCTACAGAGGAAGCTGAGAGCTGATGGACGGAGACGCTGTCGTCTCTTGTCATGTCCACTCACATTGTCTTTAGCCCAACCGTATTTTTGTTACTTTTGCTACCTGCTGAGTTGTAAATATGTCATTAGAGAATACAGTTTGTTTATAGAAATGTGCATTCAGTGTGACATGAGCATTTTAATCATCACCGCTAATGAAGAGCAAAAATCACATTTAAAGCTCCTCTGAGTTAAGTTACCTATTAAATGTGCATTTAACATTTTTTGTAATTGATGTTTCATGATTATATTAACTATTCTACTGGAATAAAATCCTGAGTAAAACCGACCGTCTCATAGTAGAGTCTGTCAGTGCTGTGAAGATTAGTCTAACTTCCGGTTTACTTTTGGAATTCAGTTTGATAACTGATTCATCACTGAAGACACGTTTCAAGCAGAAATGACAAACGTGTGCATGGTTTTGCTGCTTCTCTTTGACAGTACATGGAAAACGTTTGATTTCTGGTAATTGTGAGGCTTTCTGCAGCTTTCCCACACTGAACACACCAACTGATTGATGGAGAAACTGATCAGCAGATTAATGAACAATAAAACTAATGGTTAGTTAGGGGTCAATGAATGTGATGTGATGTTGTTTACTTCTTCTCACAGACTGTGACCAGTACTCTTAGTATTTTATTTTCTTGTTTACTTGTTGAATGCTGTAATTTTAAAAATGCGTGGGGGTAAGACAGACAAATTCAAAGAAATTCAAGCATCCAGTAGCCCATTGCAGCAGTGTAGGTTAGTCAAAAAGTAAGCAAACAAACAACCAAACAAGGCCTAACTGTTAGCAGGAAATAGACTAAACATATACTAAATAAACTAACATGTGCTACACAAAGTAAAGTGCGATGAAGCGTTGAATAAAGGAGTGTGGGTCAGACAGTAGACAGTCTAAATCCCTAACAAACAAACAAACAAACAAACAAAGACCACCACACCCGCTCACCCTCCCATGCTCTTTCCCCTGCGCGGCCTTCACGGCCTGTCAGAAAACACGAGAGTGCCCTAACGTGCGCGAGCTCACAGACACCGAGCAGGGTTCTGTTTCAGCCAATCAGAGACAGGTTGTGCTGTGAGGACCCGGGGCTGGTCTCTGCGCTGCCTGAATGTAATAAAGTTATCGCAAAAGTATTCAAATGCGCGTATGCGTATCAGATCAGGAACATGTGTGTTTTGTACTACAGTGAGCTTTTCTGAGCTGAATGAAATGTAATAATTACAATTTATTGTTCTCCGTACAATCATTTCCATCAGGTACCCGAAAAGAAAGTCTTCCGGTCCTTTACATCATCCTCCAGTTGACATTTCTCGCAGTTGCTGTTATCCAACTACACTTGTAGGTACTTCACCATGAATTTCAGTGGAGGAAATTAAACAAAAATCGTTGTGTTTTCGTCTGAAGGACTGGACGGCGGCACGGAGAGGATGTCTCAGCTGCTGAGGCTTCTCTCGGCGGCGGCCCTGCCTCTCTGCCGAGGCGGAGGAGCCCGCGCTCGGCTCTTCACAGCGACGGCAGGTCGGCTCTTCACAGCCGGATACCGAAGCTCCGCTGCCCCGGTAAGTGAAGGTGAAAGTTTTCTGGACTGTTGGCTTTGAAACGTACGAGTCCAACAGCGACTTAATGACTTAATGAAGAGGATTTCACGGAAGTTAATAGTTAAATGTATGTCTAGCTAAGCCGACTTCTTGCCAAAACCACATAGTTCAGCGATCGTTGCTTAACGATGAAACGACACAGCGCGTAAAACTCCATGTTTTAAACATCCACATCATTTGTGTGATTATAGGTTGCTTTTTATTTCGACACAAGCCCAATCCGGTAGGAAACTGCTGCAAGAGAACCCGACTTTCCTGTGTGGGGTTTGCACAGTGACTCTTTGTTCTGTAAGTTCGTTATATTGTGAAACATGTCGCCAAAGTGATAAAACAGCACCGACACGTTCACGTTACAGTATTGGCTGTTTGTAACGCAGACGTTAAACGGAGTTTCGACGATACTTTTATCCGTGTCGTACTTTGATGCCAGAACAGTCGGTTTCCCTCGTGTCGGCCAGCTGTGCTGGTCTCTTTACAGGACAGATTCACGCTTTAGTACCGAGCACACAGTCAGAGTTGTCACAGTTGTGGCGTTATGTTAGGGTTAGGGCTGAGACGAAGTCCTCAGCTGAAGTTAATGTGAGTCTTCATCACACACACTCACAGACTGCTGAGCTGCTCTGAACAGGAGCCACAGTGAAGCTCCTGCATCACACACCTCACACTGAAGCAGGAAGCAGTCGAAGCACAAGCACAGTTTGGTCTGCAAAACGTCAGCTGTAGCATTAAGATGTGTCTGTGTTAAAACTGAGAAGTTGACACCAGGCCAGAAGAAACAAAACAGCAGGAAGAAGCTTGTCCACATGCTTATGCTCCTGTTTTATATTGTCATCCTGTGGACCCCACAGCTTCACGACTGCACTGCGCTCAGGATTTTCATATCAATGTCTAGCAGACTCATCCTGGTTCTGTGCTCTTTTCCAGAAGGTCCCAGCTAACTTCCTGTCCCGTCGCAGATTCCATTCAGCTCAGCGACGACTGTACTCCACCGAGCCCAAAGGTGAGAGCTGCTGTGTGCGGCACTGAAAGCAGCCAACAGAGCACACATACGTTAGCAGTTTTATTGATTGACATATCGACCCACAACAACACCCAGCAGGTTGTTTCTACAGTCAAAAACAGCCAGATCCCATGACACAGCACAACAGAAGCACAACCCTGAGGAATGTGCTCGCCTGCTGAAAGCAGAGCTGTGTGATCTAACAATCATCTGTGCGTTTCAGATGGAAGAGGAGGAGCAGGAGGGAAGAGAGGAGGAGGAGGAGGAGGAGGAAAACAGTGGTGGAGCCGCATACAAAAGGTACATCAGACTTAGGGTTGGGCAATATTGGCAAAAAAACGTTTCCCGATTATTTATGGCATTTAGCCGATAACGATTAATTTGACGATTAATTGATGACAATTGCACTTGCATGTTTCTGACTCTAAATCAGTTACCCTATTGCACCACAAACATTGTTCTTAAATGATACTGACAAATCAAAAGTCAAGCTAACTACTTCATTCTAACAGGTTAAAATGGTAAGCAGTGATTAGTCACCAACCAGCCATGTTTGAAAGTATTTATTGATATGCACAGATGCATTGCACAACGCACAAACCGCTTCAAAATAAAGCAAAAGTTAAAGTAGCTTTGCCCTTCAAATTTTCTCATCTCAAGGTCACAAAGGAGTTCATATCCACATTAAAATTAAACAGGACAAATAAGTTCAGAAAAACGTCACATCAGCGATTATTTCAAGTTCAAATAAAAATGTGTCTGTGCAAATTAACCTGTGACTGGAATATCTCCCACACTAAAGCTGAGTGATATGGACTAAAAAATTGATCCAGATAATTTCTGATATTAATCACGGTTAGCCCAATCTTTTTGACTATAAATCTATCAGCAAAATAATAATAACGGTTACTAAACTACATCAGTTAAGTTCAAGTAGTACACGTGTACTGCAACAGTGTAGTGAGTGACACCAGACAAACAAGTCTGAAATGTGAGAACAGAATCTGTTATTTACTAAAAATGTATTAAAGCTTTTTGGCCCAAAGGCAGTAAAAAACGGTGCAAACAACAAAAATAACTTATAAACATCACAACAGCCTCCGTTAATTCTTTCCACCGTTTGCTCTGATCCTCATACGGTGTGCAAACCAAACCAGTTCCTGATAGCAGAGCTGGAGCCCCGTTTAGGAACGAGCTCCTCGCTGCCCGCCGTATCTGCCCCGCCTTCCACCATTGTTGTCAGTATTCCACACGTGTTGGGCTGCGGGTGTGTCGCGCACTTACATATATCATCAATGGGAATTTATCGTTTTTATCGTGGGATGACGGATTCTTACCGTGGGAAATGTTTTTGACGATATACTGTAAACGATGACGTATCGGCCGTCCCTACGTCAGACTTCCAGGAGGTATTCCTGTGCGGTTGAACCACAGTGACAAACAAAAATCAGCTGATTTAAGACACCTAAGCTTGTCAACGTGTCTCTTGTTGGCTTGAAATTTAACAAACTGTTTGAGATTCAGAGCGAAGAGGGCTGATCAGGTGAAACATGTGAAGCAGAAACTGTTTTGTGACATTAATGGGTGGCTTCGAGAATCCGTTTACAGCCTGACGGTTTTCCACATCTGAAGGCTCGGACTGCAGGGTCACACTGAAAACATGTCGCATTTCTGTGCTCTAAAGTGAAGGGAGCTCCGGCTGCTGCACATTTTGCTCCAGTAAACGTCCAGCCATGTGGGTGTCTTCACTGTTTGACCTCCAGCTGTGTCTCTGTATCTCTGCTCCTCAGGGGGACGTCCCCTGGGATGACAAGGATTTCCGGTACTTTATGGTGACTGTGGCCGGAGTGAGTTCAGCTCTACTCTACCTGTACTTCAGAGATAACAGCAGAGAGATCACCTGGAAGGATTTTGTCCAGCGCTACATCGGCAGAGGAATAGTGAGGAGCTCTCTGGGACATATATAAAAAATAAACTGAACAAAGTCTGTAGACCTGAACACGTTGGACAGCAGGAAGCAGGCCTGCATCCAGCTGCACGAAGCGGTGCAGATGCTCTAACTGAACTGCATTTTCACAGCCTTGTTTTGTGTCCAGGTGGACCGGTTGGAGGTGGTCAACAAGCAGTACGTCAGGGTCATCCTGGTGCCGGGAGCCGACGCCGAAGCGGTGAGAGCAAACTGTCTGACACAAACACAAACATACTGAACAAAGCGTGAGTGATGTCTGCTTTCAGGCGTTCGGTTTGTCAGTGAAAACAACAAGAGATGCACTTAGACGTTTAGAGGCTGAGCAGGACATCGGGCCTGTCCTCAGTCTAACCCGTCCTTACAAAGACACGTGATGACATGTGACCTGCAGAGCTACATCTGGTTCAACATCGGCAGCGTCGACACGTTTGAGAGGAAGCTGGAGGCGACGTTCGCGGAGCTCGGCCTCGAGCCGTCCCACCTGCCGGCCGTCATCTACAGCACCGAGAGCGACAGGTGGGATCACACGCAGACTGCAGGGTCTGTAGCTCAGTGGGACAGCAGACACTGACCGGTGAGAACCTTCTTCTCTGTCCTCCCAGCTCCTTCCTGCTCAGCATGCTCCCCACCCTGCTGATCCTCGGCATGCTGGTCTTCACTCTACGCAGAGGACCAATGGGAGGAGGCCTCGGCGGCGGGAGGGGCGGGCCCTTCAGCATGGGGGAGTCGACGGCGAAGATGATGAAGAGCAACATTGATGTGAAGTTCAAAGACGTGGCAGGCTGCGAGGAGGCCAAGCTGGAGATCCTGGAGTTCGTCAACTTCCTGAAGAACCCACAGCAGTACCAGGACCTCGGAGCCAAGATCCCCAAAGTACTCTCACACACACACACACACGCCACACGCACACACTCTCACGCACACACACTCACACTCTCAGACACACTCACGCACACACGCACACTCACAAACTCACTCATACACACACTCGCACACACATGCAAACGGTATCACAGGATGTGCCATTGGAATTTCAAAATAAATGCACATCTAAGAGATGAGGATCAGTGCTTTCACTCTGAACGATTTCCTGTCTGTGAAGGCACCAGCAGTCGGGTTTTCCTAATGCAGACCAACAAATACAAATGTGACCAAATGTAGACTGAACTACATAACGTGTATTAGTACCTTTATTATTATTACTGTGATTAAACCACACCCAGAATGGCGCACACACTCTTTTCTTAATCCAACAACAGTCTGCTTTCCATTTACAGTTGGGTCATCTGGGTTTTACAGCAGAATTCATCAGCAGTGAAAAACGAAGGCTTTATTAGATGGTTGGAGCTTTGACATGACAACAACTCATTCTGACTGAACAAGATCAGTGCAGTATCGATGTGACTGCTGTGCCGTATTGATGGTCTCATTCTGTGGGATCTCAGGGTGCTGTGCTTTCTGGTCCTCCTGGCACCGGGAAGACTCTGCTGGCTAAGGCCACAGCCGGAGAGGCCAACGTCCCCTTCATCACCGTTAACGGCTCAGAGTTCCTGGAGATGTTCGTGGGTGTCGGTCCCGCCAGGGTGAGTAAAGGAAATCCCGTCAGAATTCTGTCGGAGCAGAGGACAGCACATGACAGAGTCCTGTCCTCCACAGGTGAGGGACATGTTCTCCATGGCGAGGAAGAACGCCCCGTGCATCCTCTTCATCGATGAGATCGACGCCGTGGGGAGGAAGAGGGGCGGTGGGAACTTTGGAGGTCAGAGTGAGCAGGAGAACACGCTGAACCAGTTGTTGGTGGAGATGGACGGTGAGCTGGACCGAAGTCTGCTTCTTCACTCGCTTTACGTTTTCAGGTGTTGACTGTCTGATTCTGTTTTCTCTGCAGGGTTTAACACGGCTACTAATGTGGTGGTCCTGGCCGGAACCAACAGACCTGACGTCCTGGATCCTGCACTAATGAGGCCAGGACGCTTTGACAGACAGATTTACATTGGTAGGGTTCAGGACTGTCCACACAGTGGACCTCACATGGTTCCCATCACGGCTCTCCAGCTCATATGATGACCATCAGGCGCTGAACTGATTGAGCAGAGGACTCAGAGCTTCTCTTGTCTCCTCTCAGGTCCTCCAGACATCAAAGGCAGGGCGTCCATCTTTAAAGTCCACCTGCGGCCAATCAAACTGGACCCCAGCCTGGACAGAGACACGCTGGCCAGGAAGATGGCAGCTGCCACACCAGGATTCACTGGTTTGTCCCAGCTGCTTCATCTGTCTCACCCTGCTGTTCTCATTAGGGCATACAGACAGATACAGTCAGACATACAGGCAGAGAGACAGAGACAGACAGACAGAGAAACAGAGACAGAGAAACAGACAGAGGGACAGTGAGAGATGATTCTGAAGCTGAATGAACATGTTGCCAGAAAGCTGAAATGTTTTCTCTGCGATTCTTCAGGAGCCGACATCGCTAACGTCTGCAACGAGGCAGCGCTGATCGCCGCCAGACACCTGAACCCGTCCGTCAACGGCAACCACTTTGAACAGGCCATTGACCGGGTCATCGGAGGTCAGTGAAGACTGTATCCTGGAGCTGTTCTTCTCGCTCTGCGTGGTGTTGTCATTTTAATCTTACCTGTCCTCTCATGTGCTTTTAGGTCTGGAGAAGAAGACTCAGGTCCTGCAGCCCACAGAAAAGAAGACTGTTGCGTATCACGAGGCCGGTCACGCCATCGTGGGCTGGTTCCTGCAGCACGCCGACCCGCTGCTCAAGGTACAGCTTCATCTGAAACACCTGACACATACTTTGATAGGGTGTGCGTTCACTGCCGATTCTACTAGACTGAAAAGAAGCAAACTGTCCTTTAAACCTCACGTTTGTGTGTGTCCAGGTGTCCATCATCCCACGTGGGAAGGGTCTGGGGTACGCCCAGTACCTGCCCCGAGAGCAGTACCTGTACAGCAGAGAGCAGCTGTTTGACAGGATGTGCATGATGCTGGGAGGCCGCGTGGCCGAGCAGATCTTCTTCAGTAGGATCACCACGGGAGCTCAGGACGACCTGAAGAAGGTCACACAGTCGGCCTACGCTCAGGTACACGATACGCACCTGCTGGTCCTGTTTGGTTTTTGATTTGACATAAGAGTGACGCCTTCTCCTCCCCTGGACCTCCAGGTGGTGCAGTTTGGGATGAGTGAGAAGGTGGGGCAGGTGTCGTTCGATCTGCCGCGGCAGGGAGAAATGGTCATGGAGAAGCCGTACAGCGAGGCCACAGCTGAGCTGATCGATGAGGAGGTCCGGGAGCTGGTGGATCGAGCCTACCAGAGAACTGTGCAGCTCATTGAGGACAAGAAGGAGCTGGTGGAGATGGTGAGACGCTGGGTTCAGGTTTCAGGTTCAAGGCTGCTGAGCCGAGTGAATCTCAGCTCTTCACTGAAAGCTTTTACAGCAGATAACAATCAGCACATAAACTGTGCAAAATTTGTTCCTCAGGTGGGGAAGCGTCTCCTGGAGAGGGAGGTCCTGGACAAGGCGGACATGGTGGAGCTGCTGGGCCCGCGGCCGTTCGAGGAGAAGTCGACCTATGAGGAGTTTGTGGAGGGCACAGGGAGTTTTGAGGAGGACACAAGCCTGCCGGAGGGCCTCCGAGACTGGAACCAGGAGAGAGGAGGGGAGGCCGAGGAGACGAGCCCGACTCAGGACAAACAGCAGGCCGTGTAGAACCTAGCGCTCCACATCCACGGGGAGGTTAAACCATCACCAGCGGCAGCTTCTCAGTCTGTCCTCAACTCTTTGGACAAAAACAGTTCACCTTCTGAAACTGTTTAATAAAGTTTCAAGTTTAATAAAGCTGGAACAGAGAACCACCAGGCTCGGCCCGGCACTCAGTCAGATTGTCCTTTGATTTCAGACGCTCCACACGGCCTTTAACAGAAGACCAACAAACAGACTTTTAAGGAAGCAGATGTGCACTGTGGACCTGACTGACTTCTTAGTATTTCATAAAAGGGGAGTTTTGCTCCCTGGCTGTTGTCTGAAGGACACTTTCTGCAGCCAGATTGAAAAGATTTTAGAGAGTAAATATTTTTGAGATTTCATGCAAAGTTAATTTTACTGACCGTCGGTTTATTTTACATGATGTGTAAATTATTTGTCTACAGGAAGCTGCTGCTGCATCACCAGCCTGCTGACTGAGGGGAAATGTTTGACATTTTAGTTACCTCTTTGAAGGATTTCTGCTCACGTAAGGGAAAAATTCCCCTTAAACATTTTAACAAAAAGTCAGACTGAATCCCCTCATGGCAAAGTGAAAAGCTGATGTGTGAGGTTATGGTGTCGGTAAAAGTTAAAGTTGTGTCATTAGGTTATTTAATGTTAAAACAGCGAAAATGAGTGCAGTATGAGGGCTCAGATTAAATGTACTTGTTCATTTGACTGATTAAAGACACATGAATACTCCAGACGTGTCTGGCTGCACACACTCAGACAAACATAAGATTTTACCTAAAAGCCATTTAGAGTTTAAACCAAAATCAAGTTTGTCACCGCAGGAAAATAAAAGATTTGCTTTCAATTAAATAATGACCACATATGAGTGTAGCAGCAAAAATAAAGGGTTACAGCTTTTCCTATAGCTTGATTTTCTATTCCTTTTTCTCACCACTTTGAAGAGAGCAGACCGTTGGTATCATGACTCACAGCCTTCCCAGAGAAGAACAAAAACTGAATGGGCCCAAGGAGAGTTGATGCCGTTGACTTGTTTTATTTCAAATAAATAAAAAAGAAGTAATTAAACTGCTCTAATCTTATGTTATAGCACCAAGCAGGGCTTCTGCTTGGTGTGTGGCAGGGCTGAGACTGGCCGAGGTCAAAATGAGTGTGGTTCTGAGCTGGTCTGCTTTCTCCACCATTGTGCTGCATGCAACACCATATTTATAGGGTTGCACCCATGCTTCCTGCAGGGGGCACACTCTCTCAAAATGGAAAAAGAAAAAATATAAACATATAGAAATAAACACTAAATGCGGCTCCTACACACCGGCCCCTAATTATTCTCTATGGAATTAATTACCTAAATATACAAAAGGGAGCCATATAATAAACAATTACTGGGAAATTAGCACTGAAAGCTTTTAGAAGATAAAAAAAAATAATGCATGAATATGAAAAGAAAGTATACATTACATTCCTTATATGTGGTCAGGAACATTCATTCTTCAGTGTCTGGGATTCAGCACAGCTTAGTAATGGGCCTCTCAAGGACTGAAGTCTTTGTCTGGATCTTCACTGATCGCACCAGGCAGGGCATCCTGGATTTTCTTCTCATTCAGCGACATCAGAGCCCTCTTAAGCTCAGCTTGAGCGCCCACCAGGTTTGTTCTGTTGTTAGATCTGATGTGCTTAACTTGGCCCCTCCTACAAATAAATCTCCTCAAACCATGAATGCATGAGTATCCAAAGAGAAAGCGACTGCTAAATGAACAGCTCTGCAGGACATGCATGTGAACAGAACTCCATACCTTTTCATGGTACTTCTCCCTCGCCGTACTTCAATTGGGCCACAGTAGTCCAGTCCAACATTGATGAAGGGCAGGAGATCAGGCTCTAACGTCACATCTGCCATCTTCTGCTCCTTTGTTTTGCCTCTCAGACGCTGGCACACAACACATTTTGAGAGCACCTTTTCTTTAGCTTGAGATACCATGCTACAGCTTTCAGAAGCCTCATCCAGTCTGAAAAGAAAATATAAGATGATCTGTGGGGGCTTTAGTGTTCTTCACCAATGTTGTCAACACAGCAGTATTTCTCCAGATCTCTGGATCATCCTGCAACACTGAGCCCAATGCTTCCACTTGCTAGCCTTCGTCCAACTTCCATAAGAATTCAGGACCGTGCATCCTTCTTTTCTGCTCCATGAATTTGCTTGCGCTCAATCATCTTGAGCAGTCATCAGCAGGATTGTCTTTGCTGTTTACATACCTGCATTGAGAGGGGTCTGAGTTGTTGTGAATCAGTGAGACTCTGTTGATTACATAGGTCTTGAACTTTGCCTGGTTGTTTGCAATGTACTTCAGCACCGTTTGACTGTCAGTCCAGAAAACTGAGGGCTTAATTCCAGGTGTAATTCTCTTCTCAGCAGTCTGTCCACCTTCACCAGCAGTGCTGCAGCAGCCAGCTCCAGTCGTGGCACTGTGATGCACTTCAATGGAAGGACTCTTTCTCTCTTTTGTGGGACAAAGGTGACATGTACTACATCCTGGCCATTAACCTGTCTTAGGTAGCTCACCGAACCATAGCCACTCTCACTGGCATCAGAAAAGTGATGAAGTTCCACAGATTTTTTTACTCCATACCCCTTTGATTTCAGACAGTGTGCAACACTGAAGCCTTGGAGTTTTCCAGACAGCTAATCCATTCCAGCCATCTGTCCGACGCAGCTTGTCCCATCCAAAGCCTCTCAGACAGAGCTCCTGTAGCAGCTGCTTTGCTGGGAAAATGAGAGGAGCAAGAAAACCAAGAGGATCAAAGATTGAACTTACAGCAGAAAGAATGCCTCTGGCTTAGGATGATGTTAAACTGGAAATTGTTAGAGTCTACACACCAGTGTAGCCCCAGTGCTCTTTCAGTAGGTAGGCTATCTTTGTCAAGATCCAGTTTCTTAATTTCCTTTGCCCTCTCATGGATGCTAGAATGTTACGACTGTTGCTGACCCACTGAGTCAGGTGGAACCCACCTTTGTTACACTGCGCAGTAAGGTCTTTTACCAGCTGGATGGCTTCAGGCTCACCGACCACAGATTTAACAGTCATCCACGTAAAAATTGCGCCGGACTGTTTCATATGCCCTTGGTCTTTAAAAAGCTGAGCTTGTTTCTGTGCGTTTTCTTACAGAAATCTTTGCACAGGTCCAACGAGCATTTTGAACTACAGAGGGGACAAGAGGGTTCTGATCTTGTTTCCCTTTGGGTAATAGCTATAGCAAAATTACCGGCAAATGGTTTGGAGACTCGTATCTTGCCAGTTGATCTAGTCTTTGCCTTAGTAGTTGAGTGGTCATAAAGATCACCAAAGATTGGGTCAGCTGCTATACGAGCTTGCTTTTCAGTAAAACAGACAAGATCCAAAATTCTCACCTGGTGATTTTGCTGTTCTTGTAAAAGCCTTGTTGCGCCATTTCTCCCTGAGTTCGTACGGCAACTTGAAGACAATGCTTCTCATGTTGGATATTGTGTCCAGTTCCTCTATGTATTCCATTTCCTCCACGGCGTTGCAACAGCTCCTAAGAAACAGGGCAAAATCTTGCAGCAATTTAGAGTTATCAGATTTTATTTGAGATCAGGACAGGACCTTTTCCAAATAAGCACATGAGATTGTGTATTTATTTCCAAAGTTTTCCTTCAGCAACTTCTTTGCTTTGTGATAACATCTATCTGCTGACATGTACTCACAGCTCTTAACTAGTCTTTGTTCCTGGCCTGAATAAGAAACTGCAGGCGGTCTCTATTATTATCAGTTTTAGCTTCAATCAGGTTCTCAAATGAGTGAATGAATGATTTGTATTCCAGGACTTGCCCGTCAAAGCCTGGGATGCTTCCTGGTGGCAAAGTGGTAAAAAGTTGCTGTTTCATAAGAATCCATGTCAAATTTTTTTGTTATTTTGATTTTCCAGGATATTTCTCATATCCGTTTCTTGTGCTGAGCGGGGGGTAAAGGGGGTTTCTGAGTGAGGTACAGTGGACTGAGCAGGTTGGGCTGAATGGGAGGAGACGTACTGAGGTATGGGAATATGCATTCGAGGTACAGTGGGCAGAGCATGGAGAGTGACGGGGGCTTTGAGGCCTGTAGCGGTTGTGGTTGGATATCACTACTGGCCCTGGGTAGCACTAAGATATTGATCTGAATTTACAGTAAAGGCAAACTGAACTTGAACACCTGCCTTAGTCTTAACAACAGGAGCAACTTTCTGTTTTTTTTTTAAATCAAACTGTTGTGGATCAGCGGTTAGGGTGTCAGACCCGTAACCGGTGGATCGCTGGTTCGATTCCCCGTCCCGGTGTCCATGGCTGAGGTACCCTTGAGCAAGGTACCTAACCCCCACTGCTCCCCGGGCGCTGCACGCGGTCGCCCACTGCCCCGGGTTTGCTGTGTGTGTGTGCACGTCACTTGGGTGGGTTAAATGCAGAGAACAAATTTCGTTGGAGTGAGTTCCCTCCAATGACAAAATATGTCACTTTCACTTTCATTCATCAGCTGTGAAATTGGCTGTTCCTGCACATAATACAGGTGCCTGGGTCATGGCAGGAACAACATGATCGGGATCAGCTACATCTTCTTTTTCTTAGCATTTCTTCCTGTTCTTCAATGGCACGTTTTTCCTGCAACTTTGAAACTTCGGTCATTAAAGCAGCTCTCTCTGCTTCTGCGAAAGCGCAGCGTTGTAGACGAGGCGCTAGATGAGATACTGGAACGGGATTTAACAGACTGCGAGTCAGAATCAGCACTTCTGATCTTTGCAAATTCCACATTTCCAGAGGAGGTAACTTTTGTTGAGTCATGGGAAGTGGGGCTTTCGATGAATGAAATCCATTTATTTACGTTATGGACGAAGGCCGCAATCTGCTTTAGCCTGGGCTGATACCAGTTCTCATCGTCTTCCTTTCTCGCTTCCTCCTCCAACATTTTAGTAAACGTGATGTGTTTAAACTCCTCAAAAAACTCATGAAACTTAACCATGTTCAATTTAACTTCATCAAGAAATCCATTTTCCGTCACCATAGTGTCAACAATGTTCATTCTCCGTGTTATGTGACATTTTTCCTCCAATTGCTTCATCCAAGTCACCGGCAGGAGTTACTTCGGCTTCGTCAGAACTGAACCCAAAACAAAATAAATAAATAAAAATAAAAAAAATCTATTTTTATTCTTTCAGTTATCTTTATGTGTCCAAAAAAACTTAAAAGTTCGTTCGCGTTCTTCTCAAAGTTCCTTTCCGGTTTAGTTTCAATTGTTTGGCCACGTGAATAAACTTTCAAAAAAAACCTTCAACTTCAAACATCTTCAACAAGGGTCGTTTCTAAATTATCCAAATATTATTTCCAAACGAAAAACTTTCCAAAAATGTCTTTTTTACGAGTCCATACCTCTTCAAAAGACATGTGCTCTGTCGGCCGGCGTTTCCTTTGTTTCCGCTCATCGTCCAAAATATCCTCCAGATCCTCCAGTCAAAAATCCACAGCCACTCATTTTGACGTTTCGTAGCAGCAAAAACAAAGGGTTACAGCGTTTCCTATCGCTTCATTTCCTGTTCCCTTTTCTCACCACTTTGAAGAGAGCAGACTGTTGGTATTACGACTCTCAGCCTTCCCAGAGAAGAACAAAAACTGAACGGGCCCAAGGAGAGTTGATGCCGCTGTCTTGTTTTATTTCAAATAAATAAAAAAGAAGTAATTAAACTGCTCAGATCAGGGCTTCTGCTTGGTCTGCGGCAGGGCTGAGTCTGGCTGAGGTCAAAATGAGTGTCAGCTGGTCTGCTTTCTCCGCCATTGTGCTGCATGCACTCCAATTGCACCCATGCTTCCTGCAGAGGGCGCACTCTCTCAAAATGGGATATAATAGAAATAAACAATATAAATGCAGCTCCTACAACGAGTTTTCACTCCCAGGATCTTCAGGGGGATTTGTCTTTCTGATGTCACAATACTGCAGGTGTCCAGCAGGTGGCGACCTCGCTGCAGGCAGGAAGTGACAGTTTGACTGGTGAACATACCTGATGTTACACAGATTTATTAAAGGAAGAGACTGAAGAGCTGTTGATGAACTGGAGCCCAGCCCTCCTGTCTGCACAGTGTTTCATTGGAGGAGGAGACCCGAGCAGTCACACCTGTCCTCAGGTACAATCCACTCTGTGGCAGAAACTTTCATCAAGAATAAACTGACTGAGAAACAAATGTACCAACGCGTTAAAGTGAAAAATGTTTCATTTATTCATGTTTGTTTTGGTTGAAGGGCAGTTTTCACACCACAACCTGAACCTGTCAGACCTCCACGTGGTCACATGACTCCTGTTGAGGATCTCGTTATTCTGACATTCAAAGATTTACCGCCGAGACACCAAGTGCTGTTACCGCACGGCATGTCGTGACGGCTTTAAACGCACTCTGACCTTCTAACCTCCGAAACAATTGTTCTGATCATTTAATTTCAGTTCAATTCAGTTTATTTATAGAGCGCCAAATCACAACAACAGTTGCCTCATGACACTTTCCGGTTAGAGCAGGTCGACACCACACTCTTTAATTTTATTTTTAGAGAGACCCGACAAAACCCCCATGAGGAAGCACTTGGCGACATTTAAAGGTCAGGAGATGTTAAAACAGAGCTGAGCCTGACAGAAAAGTGTTTTTGGAAGAGGTCACGTCCAGCCAGTCGTGTTGTGGAGTTCACCTGCTCCTCACGGGATGCTCCCGATGGTTTGGCCTCAGGAAGAGAGAGGACTGTTTCCTTTGACTCGCAGAAAACCTGTTCAGACGTGTTCAGGTGATTGTTCAGTGTGAATGCTGTACCAATCGCCACCTTCAGCTTCAGCTGAAACATCTGCATCTTCTTCACCTGAGGACAAACCAAACGTGAGCACCTTCAGTCCGAATTAAACTTTACTTGCCTGTAAGTATTCATGTGACGCCGCATCTGTTCTGTTGACCGGTCAAACACATCAGAGTTTAGTTTGTTTTGCAGTCTGAATGTAAAACTACAACATTTCTGTATCAAAATTCTACAAAGACATTCTTTGAGTGTAATGGCAACGTTTCTCCACATCAGTCCATCAGACTCCTGCAGTCTTCATCCCATCCCATTCATTTCAGGGCGGAGAAATCAGATTCAGTTTTTAAAAAATCAAGTAGCCCTTAAGTCTGCAGAGTGAGCCTCAGCTCGTCTGAACAGCA
The DNA here is from genome assembly GCF_020382885.2 of Scatophagus argus. Taxonomy (NCBI): domain Eukaryota; kingdom Metazoa; phylum Chordata; class Actinopteri; family Scatophagidae; genus Scatophagus; species Scatophagus argus. The sequence goes on along the minus strand of NC_058499.1, from coordinate 274,895 downwards.
CAAATCTGAGGTGACAAGTTAAAAAGTCCTTTGGCTCCATGTTCGATGGTTTAGATTCTGGTTTTCTGCTGTCGCCGCCTCCCTCAGAGCGTCCTGATTGGTTGGATTTTTACATCCTGCTGTGGAGGAGAGACGACATGAGCAGAGAGGCTGAGAAGAGAGAGTGTGACAGGGAGATGGCCGCCGCCCCGCCGCAGTCCTTGGCGTCTTCCTGTCGGACAAGTTCAACATGTAAATAACAACAGCACGTTTATGTCGTTCACGGTATTCATACATTCATCACATTGCGTAACACGCGTTCACCACATCATGTGTTCACAGTGTCACCGAGTCGTCTCGGTGTATCACGATGGAGTCTAAGCACCCACCTTCGGGTGGTAGGCATGGCAGGACTCCGGACGCCGCCGCACCTTCTGGGATTTCATCCTGTTACATTTGACTGTGGCGTTATGTTCACTGCCGTTAAGGAAAACACACCACTGGCAGGCTTAGCATCATCTGAACCTTTCTCACGCTGAGTCTCACCTTTGGATCAAATACTAACTGAGACATGAGAGCTGAAAGGTGTTGAGGTCTGACAGGCAGCAGTGCCGGCTTTCAGCTTCAGGTTCACACACACTGCAGTGAGTGTGTGTGTCCAGCAGGGGGCGCTGTTGCACGTCAATCACTGAAGGATATATTTGATCTCTTTTGGTTCCAGTGAGATGGGTCCATACTGACGAGAACAGTCGCAGTCGGCCTGAGTCACAACCAGGACCAGGTTACTGTCCGGGATCTGCTGGACCACAAACATCCTGAAACACGACCAAATCAATCGCTGATCAATACGCAGCCCTCGATCACAAACTGAACGGCCTGGAACTACTCTGAAATGCTTCTTACATGGTACTGCACTACTAACACTCTGAAGGGTACTCTAGATACTTTAAGTACACTTTGCTTTACATACATTTACTTTTACTTCAGTAAAGTTTTAGACTTTGATTTATAATGGAGTGTTTTTATAATGTGGTATTAGTCCCTTTACTGTGTGTGTGTGTATGTGTGTATATGAATGTGTGTGTGTATGTGAATGTGTGTGTGTATGTGTGTGTGTGTGCATGTGTGTATGTGTGTATATGAATGTGTGTGTGTATGTGAATGTGTGTGTGTATGTGTGTGTGTGTGTGTGTGCATGTGTGTATGTGTGTATATGAATGTGTGTGTGTGTGTGTGTGTGTGTATGTGAATGTGTGTGTGTGTGTGTGTGTGTGTATGTGAATGTGTGTGTGTGTGTGTGTGTGTGAATGTGTGTGTGTGTGTGTATGTGAATGTGTGTGTGTGTGTGTGTATGTGTGTGTATGTGAATGTGTGTGTGTGTGTGTGTGTGTGCATGTGTGTATGTGAATGTGTGTGTGTGTGTGTGCATGTGTGTGTGTGTGTATGTATGTGAATGTGTGTGTGTGTGCATGTGTGTATGTGAATGTGTGTGTGTGTGTATGTGTGTGTGTGTGTGTATGTGAATGTGTGTGTGTGTGTGTATGTGTGTGTATGTGAATGTGTGTGTGTGTGTGTGTATGTGTGTGTATGTGAATGTGTGTGTGTGTGTGTGTATGTGAATGTGTGTGTGTGAATGTGTGTGTGTGTGTGTGTATGTGAATGTGTGTGTGTGTGTGTGTATGTGTGTGTATGTGAATGTGTGTGTGTGTGTGTGTGTGCATGTGTGTATGTGAATGTGTGTGTGTGTGTGTGCATGTGTGTGTATGTGAATGTGTGTGTGTGTGTGTGTGTATGTATGTGAATGTGTGTGTGTGTGCATGTGTGTATGTGAATGTGTGTGTGTGTGTATGTGTGTGAATGTGTGTGTGTGTGCATGTGTGTATGTGAATGTGTGTGTGTGTGTATGTGAATGTGTGTGTGCATGTGTGTATGTGAATGTGTGTGTGTGTGTGTGTGTGTGTGTGTGTGTGTATGTGAATGTGTGTGTGCATGTGTGTATGTGAATGTGTGTGTGTGTGTGTGTGTGTGTGTGTGTGTGTATGTGAATGTGTGTGTGTGTGCATGTGTGTATGTGAATGTGTGTGTGTGAATGTGTGTGTGTGTGTGTGTATGTGAATGTGTGTGTGTGTGTGTGTATGTGTGCATGTGTGTATGTGAATGTGTGTGTGTGAATGTGTGTGTGTGTGTGTCGTACTTCTGGCAGCGTCCACACTTGATGAGGCTGTTTGCTTCTCTGACAGACGAGTCGTACATGAAGCCGGGATACGCTGTGTCACATGGCAGCATGGCCTCCACCTTCTTCTGCTTATGAGCTGACACACACACACACACACATTGAAGAAGTCAGTGAGAACAGTTTTTGTCCTCTGTCTGTCTCTGTGAGGACATTTCCTCCTCACACACACACACACACATTGTACTCACTTGTGTGATAGCCAGCCTTGGCTGAAGGGATGAAGATGGAAGACACAGATGGAGGCGATGAAGATGATGTGGAGGTGAAGAAGACATGGATGGAGGTGAAGTAGACAGAGGTGAAGACTGCTGAATTTACTTTATGTTACATGTTCTGTTTCAGTAAATGAATCACATTTAAGTCTGGGGTGTGCGTCCTGCTCATGTGATTCCCCAGCAAGCAAAACAAACAAACAGACCGACTGAAGAAGAATGAACATCTCACAGGTTTATATTGTCCGTCTGGTGATGTGTTCAAAGACCGTCTGTAGTGAGGCACAGCAGTGTTTTGAACTAAATGCTAAAGTGATCATGCTAATTTTTTAGTTTCTCGTTTTTAACACACACAGTCAATCTGGTCAACCTGCTTCCTTTGCACTCTACTATACTTTACGCAGCATATGTTAGTTTATTTAGTATATGTTGTATATGTCTATTCCCACTAACAGTTAGGCCTTGTTTGTTTATTTGTTTTTGACTAACCTACACTGCTGTAATGGGCTACTGGTTGCTCGAAATTCCCTTGGGATCAATAAAGGATCTATCTATCTGTCTCTATCTAATGTGTTCACGGTGACACTAACATGCTAAAGTTTAGCAGGTAAAATATTTGCCATGCCCATCATCTTAGCTTACTGACCGTGGGTCGTGGAGCTGGCCGTTTCAGTAGGCTCCTCAGCCTTCACACTTGGCTCCAGTCCGCCAGCAGGATCTACAACTTTGGTTTTATTGACAATTTTAACTTGTTCTGGGATCGTGACTCTCTTTTTAAACGTGATGGCCTCCACCCAAATAAGAGAGGTAGCCAAATGCTGTGTGCTAACCTGCAGCACGCGGTGCACACCTTTCCATGTGACTGACTATCTACATCTCCCACCCTCACACCGGATCCGCCCTCTCCCTTGAAGACTGAACCACAACGCACCATTTTTTATGAGGGCCCCCCCTTCAGGTCAACCCTGCCACTTACACCCACACCTGCTCACAGCCAGCCCTCTGTTTGCTCTAACAGTCCTAAATCCTCAACCACCAGATATATTCCAGTCAGAATCAGTACAGCACGCCAAAAAATAGTAAGGGCGCCTAGACCAGCACTGAATCTCCGCTCGCTCAGTCACTTCTCTCGTCAGACGGACCAATGCTCAGTTCACACAGCGTTGATTAATACCAGATCTCTTACAAACAAGACATTTATTCTAAATGACTTTTTCACAACACATGATCTTGATATCCTCCTGTTGACAGAGACCTGGTTGAATCCAGGTGACAACAGTGCCTTTTCAGAGCTCCTCCCTCCCGGCTGCTCCTTTTTCAGCACCCCGCGAGCTGCCGGTCGTGGGGGCGGTCTGGCTGCTATATTCAAGGAGAGCTTCAGATGCCGGATGATAACCACTGATAATTACCCCAGCTTCGAACTGCAGCTGTTCGTAATTGACCTCACCTGCCCTGTGCTGTGTGCCACAGTTTACCGCCCACCCAGATTTCATAAGGACTTTCTTCAAGAGTTCTCGGAGTTCTTGTCCGATTTTATTCCAAAGTTTGATACACTTTTGATTTGTGGAGATTTTAACATTCATGTTTGTTGTGCGGCAAATCAACTGGCCAATGATTTCAAAAGCCTTTTAGATTCTTTTAATCTCACTCAATCCGTTAATGCACCAACGCATGAGCATGGACACACTCTCGACCTTGTGATTTCTCATGGGCTTTCAGTCTCCCTCAGAGAAATAGTTGACACTGCGATCTCGGATCACCTCCCTGTTGTTTTTGACTTTGCTGCCCCCCGACCTGCCAATAAGCCAGTTTCCTCAGCTCGCAGACACCGAATCTTTACTCCATCAACGGCTGGGGAGTTTGCTGCTGCCTTCAGGAACTCTCAGCTGCTTGTTGACTGTCGGCCCGTTCCTCCTATCTGTCCAGACAGCCTACTCTCCATTTTCCATTCAACATGTTCTGCAATTCTTGACTCTGTTGCCCCTTTTCGACATAAATCTACCAAAACCAAGTCAGTTCCCTGGTTGAATGACCGCACCCGTCAGCTCAGACAACAATGCAGACAGGCTGAACGGCGGTGGAAAAAGGACAAACTGCATGTATCGCTGGGCTGGTTAAGGGACAGTTTGGCTGCCTACCAGAGAGCGCTAAAAGAGGCGAAGTCCAAATATTTGTCCTCCATTATAGCCAACAGCTCCCATCATCCTAGACTACTATTCAGTACTATCGATTCTGTCATCAATCCACGCCCAACTGTCCTGTCAGATGCCTCCACTGCAACCTGTGAAGAGTTTGCATCTTTCTTTACCAATAAAGTGGCATCTGTCAGGCAGAATATCGCAAATATGAATATGACCCGTGTTGATGTCTGTGCTCCTCAGGCACTGACTACTGTTCTTGAGCGGTTTGAGCCCATCTCCCTGTCATCTTTTACTAATGTGGTTAGTGGCATGAAACCCACAAACTGTCCCTTAGATATTATTCCAGCCAAGTTTTTGAAAGGGGTTCTGAGTTGTGTTGGGCCGAGTCTGCTTGTTCTCATTAACACTTCTCTTAGCTCAGGGTCTGTTCCAGCTGCCTTCAAACACGCTACGGTCAGGCCCCTCCTAAAGAAAACAAATCTTGACCCATCTGTGCTCTCCAATTTCAGACCTGTCTCCCACTTGCCTTTTCTCTCTAAGGTTCTAGAAAAAGTTGTTTTTATTCAATTACAGACATTCTTGGAGATAAATTTTGTTCTTGAGAAATTTCAGTCTGGTTTTAGATCCCGTCATAGCACAGAGTCAGCACTGTTAAGGGTGCACAATGATATTGCCCTGTCTGTAGATGCTGGGAATCCTGCTGTGCTGGTGCTACTAGACCTCACAGCAGCCTTCGATACAGTTGACCATGAAGTCCTCCTATCTCGCCTAGAGCAGCATGTTGGCATCCGTGGCACCGCTCTTCAGTGGTTTAGGTCATACCTGGCAAACAGGAGCTTTTCGGTCGCAATTGGTGACCACTGCTCCTCAAGTGCATCCCTTCCCTGTGGGGTGCCACAGGGATCTATTCTTGGCCCTATCCTCTTTTCATTATACATGCTACCTCTGGGTTCAATCATAAAAAAACACAACCTCTCTTTTCACTTTTATGCTGACGATCTGCAGATTTATTTGCCCATGAGACCGAACAATAACACTGCACTTGCTGAGCTGTCGAGTTGCATCACCGATATAAAACAGTGGCTGGCACAGAACTTCTTGCATCTAAATGACAACAAAACCGAGTGCATTCTGTTTGGTTCACCATCCATGTTAAATATTTTCACCACAAACTCTGGTACTCTGGCCCCTTTTTTTAAATCACATGTTAAAAATCTTGGGGTAACATTTGACAATGGGCTCAAATTTGAAAAACAGATTAGCTCTGTTGTCAGCACAGGCTTTTTTCAGCTTCGTCTACTGGCAAAAGTGAAGTCTTTTCTCAGTCGGCAGGATCTTGAGAGGGCAATCCATGCTTTTATTAGTTCCAGACTCGATTACTGCAACGCCCTTTACGTTGGACTCAGTCAGACCTCTATTGCTCGTCTCCAACTCGTGCAGAATGCTGCTGCACGATTTTTAGTGGGCACATCCAGGCGTGAACATATCACCCCTGTGCTGGCGTCACTCCACTGGCTCCCTGTCCGTTTTAGAATTGATTTTAAACTTCTGTTGTTTGTTTTTAACGCCATTAATGACTTAGCCCCCCCCTACCTGGCAGACATTTTAACTTTTCGCAACTGTGGCAGAGCCCTGCGCTCTTCCGGTCAGCTTCTGCTAGAGACCCCCAGGACGAGACTCAAACAGTGGGGCGATCGTTCCTTTGCCGTCGCTGGTCCCAGCCTGTGGAACAAACTGCCCGCCGACATCCGCACCACTAGTGATCTCAGCCTTTTTAAATCAAAACTTAAGACACACTTTTTTAGATTGGCCTTTTAGTCCGACTAGGTATACACTTCATGTGTACTCACTCTGCCTGCTGCATCTTATACATTTCTGGAAGGTTTTTAACACTACAGCACTTTTATTTTCTTTTATTTATTTTCTTTTTATTGTATTTAAATTGTATTTTAATTGTATTTTAGTTGTATTTTAAATTTTAACTGCACTTATTTATCTATGTACCTGTTATGTATTGTTTCTAGAGCTTTGTTGTAAAGCACTTTGGGTACCGTCTGGCTATTGTAAAGGGCTATATAAATAAACTTGATTTGATTTGATTTGATTTAGCTTAGCGTGTTAGCATGCTAACATTCGCTAATCATATGCGTGGGCGTCATCTGTTCTGCAGGTCAGGAACCATAGTGTCGGACACATTAAAATGTTGACCTGATGGTGGCGCTAATAGCATCAGCAGGATGGATGAACGTTGGTCCACAGACACACACTGACTGCGTGTGGTTTGAGCCTCATATCACTGCAGTGAATCGACTTCACACTGACGCCCGTCACAACTTCTTACCGTCCACAAAGTAATCAGAGTGCCAGAGACCGCAGAGGTTAAAGTCCAGCAGGAACCTGACAAGAGACACAAACACAACATGACATTTAACACAGAAAACACAACCTGCACCTTCCTCCACACCAGACTTTCGCTAAATATAAATATTGCGGCTGACTGGCGGATCTTACAAGCAAAAGCCGCAGGAGGCTGAATAAGAGAGAAAGCTGGTGACTCGCACAAGACAATGCGATTGACGCTTTCTTTTACGTTTATTTATACTACAAAGTTGTGCAAAACTGCTTCTGTCGGTACGATTATATAAAGAAAAATACAGTGAATACAATCTAAATCAAAATAAATAAATGAATATTGCATAATGAAACAAGGTGCCATGCGATGCAGTGCGGTCGTGTGGTCAAGCGATCAAGAGTGCATGCGCTCAACAAAAACTTCCCCCTCCCACCCTCACCCCACCTCAGAATCCAAAATGCCAGTGCCCGCGCCCAGGTAAGTGCAACCATAAGAAACCACGATTGGCACACGCACAGTGACATCCCCCCACCCAACCACCAACAAAATCCAACCATCGCACAAGCCATACAGAACCGCAAATAAAGGTCAAATTTGGCTCCTACAATAAATATAACGATGATTGTTTAAATATCATGAAATAAGACAATTCTTTATTTGTCCCATAACTGGGAAATAACAAAAAAATCTTATCTTAAATTATACCCTGGTCCGGATGAATAAAGTGTTCTGGTTGGCTGCAGGATGTCCGTTAACCCCTGATGATGGACATCGGTCAAACTGTTCTCACCAGCTGGTAACCAACATTAGAAATAAATTCAAAACAATGTGAACATCAACGCTGAGGGTCATTCTGCAGTACCTCATTCTCACCACAGGGTGGCGACTGAAACAGACGAGCTGCAGCAGCCTACACTGCCGCTCTGAACTTCCTCTGCAGGCTGTCAGAGATCATCTGGCATCACAGTCACTGTTTAACTCTGAGCCTGAGCCGACTGCACTCAGCTCATCTGATGGTAAACATTTTCAGACTGATCTGGGGACAGCAGCACGACTGACAGCTCATTGTGCTGTTGTTAAACATCCTGTCAGATTGTATTTACTGTTTTGTTACTGACTCTGAATCTGTTAGCATCACGTTAGCTTTGTGGCTCACAGCTGAGCGGAGCAGAAACATCTGCTGCTGAGGTTCAGGTAGAGAACAACGTTTCCATTGCACAGGAACCTTATGGGACGGGACTGATTGTTTCAGGTATTATTCGAACCCTCAGGTGTTGCCAGGGAAACCGAGAGTTAAAGCTTTTGATTGAAAAACACATTAAACGATGAATGTGTGAAATGTGTGATGAAAGTGAGACTCTCACTTATTCTTCTGAAAGCCCTAAAAAATGATTTTCATCTTTGAATCTCACTTTCAGCTGTGACGAGTTAACGTGTTCACTGGTGCCAATAAAGTTTATTAGCTAGCCGTAGCGAGATGGCGGCTGACACTTACATGAGCGCGTTGGAGAAGAACCATCTTATCAACGCTGCAATACCATAAAACGGCTGCAGGAGAAAAAGGAAACAGGAAATGAGTACAAGAGTTGGACTGGCGTAAGATAAAGATAAAGAATTTTCCGTATTCCGTAGAGCTGAAGCATTTCTACAGCGTTCACAGTGGCCAGTAAACGCAGGGCGGTGACTACTGCAGTATAAGTACTCTGATGAGACTCACGCTGAGCAGCGGTCGGCCGCTGCTGGTGTGGTGATGGCTGTTCTTACACATCGCCTGGTAGTCAAACAACGACACTCTGCAAGCAAACATCACAATAACTTCAGCAACTTCACGAATCACCAGAGGAATCGCGCACATCGACCGTTTCAACGCTCCTTCAGTTACAGGAGCAGCTTCTGCAGCTTCGTACTTTTTATACATTCCCATCTTGATCAGCGACGCCATGACGGAGCCGTCCACCTCACCGAAGAAACGCCCGACCTGGAAAAGACGGAACAGAAAGTCACTGATCAATAATCTGTTGAATTATTTATCTGGATCACGTCTACTGATCAAAGGAAAAACCTCATCTGTGTGTTCATTCAGCAACTGAGGCAGAGGCTTCACTTACAGTACAGACTAGAAAAAACCTAAAAATAATGATAAAAATGTTGAAATAAATATTTTAATGATAACCTTAGTCCAATTTAATACACGTGAAACAAGCCAAAAGAAGATTTTAAATGTGATAAATTTTGTGATCCTGGTTGCACTTTGGTTCCCCCCTGCGGCCGACCCAAAGCCGGCGGAGCGGCGGATCAGAAGGTCCGGATGGCGAAGCAGCTGCTGCGAGGCGTGAAAGCTGCTTCCTCCTCTGCGGCCCTCAGCGGCAGGCTGAATTATTCAGCAGCTCTCTTCACTCTCACAAGCTGCTCTCTGCTCACACTTCATCTCCGTCTGGAAGGGATTTCCCAGCAGCCCCGGAGGACTCGCGGGTCGCTGAGCCTCAGAGGTCGGCTGCCGCAGAGGCCGAACATGCTGGAGCCAACAGAAGACTGGCAGGACGTCCAGCGGGAAGACGACACAGATTTTAAGGATGACAAAAACAGAAACTTGGCAAAGGCTAATGAAGTGATGGATATCCATATTAACGCCCGATTTGTTCCTGTCAGCGCAGTGAACTGATATTCAGCCGGTCCAATCCACGAACCCCGTCCCCACGTCCTCACTGTGTCCCTCGTCTCCTGCTCCCCACTGACTTCATTTCATTTCTGATTAACACGCCCCGAAACGCACCGCGAGCTGCACCTTCACAGCAGGGAGGCTTCTGGGGGTTTGCACAAACTTCCCGTAAATTCCAGAGCTCAGCGAAACTCGGAGGAAGTTCTTCATCATAACATCTGCTTCACGAGGCCGCTGGGACCGCGGCGAACACGCTAACAATGAGGAATGAAGCTGTGTGTGAGTGTGTGTGTGTGTGTGTGTGTGCGTGTCTGTGAGTGTGTGAGTGTGTCTGTGAGTGTGAGTGTGTGTGTGTCTGTGTGTGTGAGTGTGAGTGTGTGTGTGTGTCTGTGTGTGTGTGTGTGTCTGTGAGTGTGTGTGTGTCTGTGTGTGAGTGTGAGTGTGTGTGTGTGTGTGTGTGTGTGTGTGTGTGTGAGTGTTGACTGTGTGTGTGTGTCTGTGTGTGTGTGTGTGTGTCTGTGTGTGTGAGTGTGTGTTGACTGTGTGTGTGTGTGAGTGTGTCTGTGAGTGTGAGTGTGTGTTGACTGTGTGTGTGTCTGTGTGTGTGTGAGTGTGAGTGTGTGTGTGTGTGTGTGTGTCTGTGAGTGTGTGAGTGTCTGTGAGTGTGAGTGTGTGTGTGTCTGTGTGTGTGAGTGTTGACTGTGTGTGTGTGTCTGTGAGTGTGTGTGTGAGTGTGTGTGAGTGTGTGTGTGTCTGTGTGTGTGAGTGTGAGTATCTGTGTGTGTCTGTGTGTGAGTGTGTGTGTGAGTGTGTGTGAGTGTGTGTGTGAGTGTGTGTGTGTGTCTGTGTGTGTGTGTGTCTGTGAGTGTGAGTGTGTGTGTGTCTGTGTGTGAGTGTGAGTGTGTGTGTGTGTGTGTGTGTGTGTGTGTGTGTGAGTGTTGACTGTGTGTGTGTGTCTGTGTGTGTGTGTGTGTGTCTGTGTGTGTGAGTGTGTGTTGACTGTGTGTGTGTGTGAGTGTGTCTGTGAGTGTGAGTGTGTGTTGACTGTGTGTGTGTCTGTGTGTGTGTGAGTGTGAGTGTGTGTGTGTGTGTGTGTGTCTGTGAGTGTGTGTGTGTTGACTGTATGTGTTGACTGTGTGTGTGTGTGTTGACTGTATGTGTTGACTGTGTGTGTGTGTTGACTGTATGTGTTGACTGTGTGTGTGTGTGTGTGTGTGTGTGTGGTCTCTGGGTTAATCCTCAGTGTTTTGGCTCTTAACAGGCTGAGTTGATCCTAACCAGCAGCTGTCAGTTGGACTGCAGGCTCACTTTGAAGGTCTTCATCACAAGATCCGCTGATGAAGACCTTGTCAGTGTTTTCATGTCTGGTCTGTGGTTACACACGCGTCATCCCTGAGCAGAAAAATCTTAATTTTGTTCTCCCGCCCACACTGACACATCCTGGCTGCCGTAGGCCGAGCGCTCGCACCTGCTGCTCAGAGGAGGCAAAGCGGCTGATGGACGGACCTCCCAGCTCGCTCTGATTAAGCTCCGCCCTCATTCACATGAGGTCAGCAGGTGCAGCAGATTAAAACATAAACTGTCCTCAAATCCTGAGCCGTCCAGATGTTGTTTATGAGCACATTCTGCCTCTGACACCAAAACTCATCCGGATGTTCGGCTTGGTGACTCTGAGTGGTCAGGGATCTCACCTCGCTCCGCTCTTTGGACAGCAGGATGAAGCCGTTGTTGTCCACCAGGAAACAGTTCAGATCCTGAACAGGAAGCAGAGAAGAAGAAGGAGAAATGAGCGTTCAGATCCGTCACTTCCGAGGACTGACGGTGAGACAGGAAGCGGGCCGAATACTCACAACACTCTCACAGCTGAGAGGACACACTCCGTCGATGTTCGAACACTGACAGGAAGAGAGAAGAGGCAGGGTCAAAGGTCATCAGGAAAAGACAACACAGTCAAGATGGACAGACAGATAACATCGTTTCTATTACTGTCAGCAAATGTTAGAAAACTAGAAATACGAATCATTCAGGTCAGCTAACAGGACGTCAAATCAACGAGTCAGTCATCAGTTTACTTACATCTGTGTCGCTGGGCTGGACGCAGCCGGCCGGAGAGTCCGGGAGAGAAAACAGAGAATAAACTGTCAACGTTAAACCAACAGAATGATTTTAACATCACAAAAACTAAAACCACCACACGTTTCACAATTCAAACTTCATTTCTACATACACCATCTTATTGTTCTGTTACAGTCTGGCACGTAGCTGACTCTAAAGGCTTAATATGACGTGTGCTTGTTTTTCATGGAGCGACTGCTCACAGACTGAGTGAACCTCGACTGAATGTCAGTCCACAGTCCAAACCTTGTCTGGTCTGTGGACGACTGAATTCAGATCAGTTCACGTACTGAAGCATCCTGTCGCAGCTGTCAGCTCTCATTAATGAGGTTATCTGCAGCATCATCCTGTTCAGGACATCTGGACACATTCAGGAGACGCTCGCAAGGTCAGAGCTGCAAAGCACATGATTTGATTTGCATTAAACGTCTGCTGACAGACTGTGGTTCCCGAGAGGCTACAGGAAACTAACCTGGTTGGAAGCCAGTTTTCATTTCTTAGCTCCTTCTCAACAGCAGAGCAAAAATAAGAACAAGTAAAGATTGTCCTGAGGAGGGCGCCAGTTGTCGTAATCAGTTTCATGTTAAGTTAAATTCTGATGAACTTTGACTCGCAGCAAACCACGCGGACGTCGCTAACCTCTGAGACAATGAAGACCCAGAGAGTCCACTGCAGTCCACTCTGAGACAGCAGCCAGACAGCTAGCTTAGAGGGCTTCTGTTAGCATGCTACCAGTTAGCATGCCAGTCACCACTTTGTATTAGCCTTCCTGAAGGGGCTTAAGTACATCTTTATGTTCACTTTAGTCTCTGAAATGTCACATCCACTTGTTTGACATCTTAACTGGACTTTATTCTGTGCACATTCCACTTTAATCTGAATGTGACAGACTTAGTGAGGACAGTTAATTGGCTGTGGTCCCCCTGAAGGAGGACGAAGTGACCTGTGACTCAGACGACTGGTACTGGACTGTCACAGTAAAATCCACACTGTCTTTGTTCTACCACAAAGCTACACAGCTGATGTGACAGCTTCCTTCATGTTGGACTCTCCGACTCTCCGTTGCCTCACAGTTCAGCACAGTCGAAGCTTTCAGATTGAACCTGCAGTTTGCACAAAGTTCAGAACAGGATGGGGGGCAGTACGATGAGCCACACTGAGCCAACGCTGAAAGTCAATCCAAACTCTGATGTTATTCTGTGAAATACTGCTGTGACGGAGCCCTGAACGCTGTGGGCTTCTTGACCACTAACTTATGGTGGCATATTTTAAAGAGTGACTTCCTGTTTCATCACGTTGTGCCCACAGTCACAGTTAACATTAGGTTCACTGAAATGAGAGAGAGAACTGCGGTCACCTGCTTGGCGATGGCCCAGAACCGCTTTTCCAGGCAGTCCAAGGACAACTGCAGCCCGATGGCTAAAAATAGAAGATACACACACACATTACACAGGACACAGGACAAGATGGACCCTGCAGAGACGCTGAACTGTTTGCTGTGTTTGTGGAGGAAAAGGATGCAGACAGGAAATCGATTGGCCCCTGGGGTCACCTCTGGGGTGTCCTGACTCTAATGAAGGGATGTACACAGTGAGGAGTCTGATGGAGCATGTCGGCTCCCTGCAGATGAAGCCTTTTGGTGAACGACTGCGATTGCTGTACAACAACAGTTACAACAAGCCCAGCAACTTAGCAGGACTCAGTCGATGTTGTCCACACAGGACAGCAGTTTGCTGTGTTAGCTAGCAAAAAGCTAACGTTAATATTAAGCTAATATTGACCTGCTAAACCTGCCACTGGGGGTTTAAGCTAACTTCCTGTGACCACAGAGCAGCAGCAGGGCTGGATTCTACTCAAAGCAACAGCATACCTGCATACCTGTGAGCTCACACTCACACACACACACACACACACACACACACACAGATTGCACAGCCACTTGATTATTGTTCTCCTCTGTCATCCAATGTTTTGGCTTGCCAGTAAAGTTCATTTTACACTTCAGGCCTTGATTAAAAAATCTCCTGAAAAGCATGAGAGGTCTTTCTGAATACACATCAGTACTACAATGAGATAAAGGCTTTTACAGCTGCTCTACTTTTCCAATAACAAAAGAACATCAGAAGCTCGACGTGTCGCCTTGTGTGTGTGTATGTGTGTGTGTGTGTGTGTGTTGACTGAGGGGGTTTTGACTGTAGGTTGGTGTTTTGGTTTGACTGACGACCAGCTGGCCTCAGCGTCAGTGCTGGAAGTCAAATACATTTCAAATAAACGATGTCTGCAGGTTAAAGGTTTCAAGGACAGTTTTGTGGACTGAACTTTGGAAATATCTGAGTTTGAATCGTCGCTCGGTGACTAGAGAGACGTCTACTTGTTTCTTTGTCTGGTGTTGGCCTTGAAGCTGAGGGCAGGCAGAGGTTGCCGTTTGCACACTGAAGAGCTGAACGTTCAGGTGGTCTCGGTTTGAGCTGAGAGACGTCTGCGAGCTTTGTGTGAAGCAGGACGGTTATGACGTTGTGTTTCAGACACACTCGTAACCTTTGGCTCCTCTTCCCTCTCCTTCATTCTGCTAAATTAGCCTTTCTGCGGTCTCTGCAGCTTCCCTCTGCTCTTTTATTTCATTTCTCTTTTTTCTCCTTTCCTGTCAGCAGCGTCCTCGTTGCCAACCTTCACTGCTGCTGTTGCTGCACCGTTTCTGCTGCAGTCTCAACAAGGACGAGTCCACGACAGGACAAAACTCATCTGACACAGTCATATTACGTCCCAACATTTCACACAACACTGGAATCTGAGGGAAAATAGCTTCTACTGCTCACAGGTAAACTCAGCTCATTTGTTTGTTCGGGACAAAAACATTAAAATGTGAAGACAAAAGGTTGAACTGTTCCTTTAAAAGGAGGACTGTTTCTATAGAAGTCAGAAAAATGACATTATCTCTGTCTCACACAGTTAATCAATTTCATCTGGAAAAAATATTGTTAAAATAACACAGAGCCAAAGGAGAATGCGGGAAAAAACACGTCCAATCGCGGAAATGCTGACATTATCTAATCAGATGAATAACAGTGAGGACTGGAGCGAGTTTATCCCTCAGTCACACGTTGAGCATCTAAACATACTGATGACATCTGATTCAGGTTCGGCGAGTTCTGAGTTCTGAGTTCTGAGTGTGGACCACAGCCTGATTCTTCTTCTGCCTCACTGAGACACACTGCAGTTCATTTACATTCCGACCTGCTGACACAAACACCACAACACCAAGTGTGAATTCATCCACTGCTGGAAATAGTCCCCAACAAAACAAATATTTCCTCCTGATGAAAACTACAGAGATCAGCTGCTTTTGAGCTCAGCTACACTGGCCTCAGCAGGTTAAAGAGTCCTGAACTGCCTGCCCGCTGAGCCCCTTTAATCAGCACAAACTACAAAACTCATCCAACACACTAATGAAGCCTCAAGGTCCTCCACAGACCAAATAAAACTCTGACAGTTGTGTTACACTGCTGAAGGTCCAGTCAGTCCAATCCAATGAAAGACAAAAGAGTTGTGTTGTGTGGGTAGAGACAGAGCAGCAACTACATCTCAGCTTTTTAAACCTTTATCTATTCAGGGAGAGCAGTTGAACAGGTGGAGTGCTTTAAGTATCAGGGGACACAGATGGACACCCACTTGTCCTTCCAAATGCACTCAGACTTAATGTGCAATAACGCACTTCAGCACCTCCATCTTCTCAGGAAGCTAAAGAATTTTAATGTCAGGAAAAATACCTCAATCACGATCTACCGGTCACTTATAGAATCCATTCTCATCTTTAATATCACATCCTGGTACAACTTCCTCACCAGTAAACAGAAAACAAAACTCTCACGGATCACAGATTAAGCTGGAAAAATACTTGGTTCATCACAAACTCCACTGTCCCATCTGTATGAGGGATCACAGAGGAACCCCCTCATCCCCTCCATCATTCTTTCAGTCTTCTCCCATCAGGCAGGAGATACAAAGTCCCACCGGCCAAAAAAGCAATCTACCAAAAAATCATTCATTCCAACTGCAATCACAGCCCTCAGCAGAAAAGGAATTTCTATAACCCGATAATGATTTTACTAATGGTCCTTTTTAGTTCAGGTTTATGTGATCTTAGGTCTTTTAATGTCTTGTATGTCTGTATAGTGATGATGTTGAGCCCTGTTGAAGACAAATTTCTGTTACCTTTTGGTGTCAGACAAATAAAAATCTATTCTATTCTATACAAAATACTGTCCCAATGACACGTATAAAAATGTCTGACATGTCTCCACTGCCTCCCACTGTACAAAAGTAAAGCCAAGACATCCCTGTTACGAGTGGTTGTTGTGCAATCTGAGAGACTTCAATCTTGTTGACATCATTTGGAGCCAGAGTCTGTGCAGTAGTGATCTGGAGGTGGAGCCTAGGTACTCAGTTCCCGCCCGCACACCTGTCTGAGCCAATCAGGAGCAGCGCTCAGCTGTCAGGCACAATGTTTCAGCCCCTTTTATAACATCAAATAACTAATTAAAACTGAACTGATAAAAAAATTGAAACACTTGATTGGTTCATGTCCCATCTGCTAACATGGAGGGGGAGGAGCTTATGAGCTGTATTGCAGCCAGCCACCAGGGACTGACCAGGTGTTGGCTGCACTCTGAGCTTTACAGGTTTCTGTCTGGAAGCCATGAGGCCTCCAGATGAGGTGTTGGCTGTCATCCACTTTGTCATTCACCACACAAAGTAAGTCAGTTATTTCTTTCATTACGACTGTTGAGTCAGCTTGTTCTCATGTAGTCTAAACCTGATTATTCGAGCAGTTTTAAACGTGTTTGGAAGCTGCAGTGGCATGAGGATACCACAGGGGGCAGCAGAGAGGGGCACACATGCAGCCCCACCCCAACTTTTAGCTGGCAGTGAGAAGCACTCAGCTGCTCCTCATACAAATACTACACATTAATACTGTGTGTGTTCATCCATTCAGAGCTCAGCCTGCAGCAGCAACACTCTGCTGTTACTATTCCTGTCAAACTCTGCTTTAATGCACACACACACGCACACACAGAACGGCACCATGTGGTCTCTCTCTCTCTCTCTCTCAGAGGCTCACTCGCCCTCAGTCTGCAGTGTGTGTGTGTGTGTGTGTGTGTGTGTGATAGAGAGAGAGAGAGCTCGGAGACGATCAGAGCAGAGAGAGCAGCGATGTGGATGAAGAGGAGGAGGAGGAGGGAGATGACAAGCTGGCTTTCAGGAGAAATCTGACCTGAGACCAGTTTCTGTCCTTGAAGACAGGTCCAGGTTCTGAGTTTGGATCTGAAAAACACATCCAAGTTTTATTTTTTGACTTGAGATTTTCAGCTTCTTCCCTGAACGCCACAGATGACGGAGAAGAAGAGCAGTTTGTTTTCTCTGTTTGGAGGCTGAAGCAGCGGAGCAGATGGTGAGCTGTGTGTGTGTGTGTGTGTGTGTGTGTGTGTGTGTGTGTGTGTGTGTGTGTTGCCAGAAGTAAGCGGACTAAGTGGACACCACAGTATACTTTTGGTTTTTAACATGCAGCACTCAGATATTGATCACCTCAAGTCTGATTGATGACCGTCATTTTAGTTCAAAAGTTTCTTAAAAATGACTTTAACGTTTAACTCATTATCAAAATAACCCATGAACTCTGACTGTTACTGTATGTCACTCACTGATGCTTTAGACAACATTCAGTCTGCGTTTGTCCTGTTACAACACGATACAAAACAAAGTTCTTTAACAAAATGCTTTCCGAGTTCGATGTGAAACAACCTGGAATCTCTCAGCACATCTGGGATGAACTTATCTGTGATTCCCATCATATGTTGGCTTCTGCCATCCACATACTTTTGGCCATGTTGGGGACGAATGAATATCTGTGCTGTGTGTGTGCGCGCGCGCGTGTGTGTGTGTGGCTGCCTCGCTCTTCCTGCCTCACTGTGGATGCTGCAGTGTTTGTGCTGTTTTGGACTGAGTGCTGCCTCGTTCTCAGGCGGTTTGGAGGAAAAGTGCAGCTACGGTGGGGGGGGGGGGGGGGGGGGGGGGGGGGGGGGCAGCCTGTCAGAGGCCATTAAGCACCCAGTGGGAGCCCTGAAAACCGGAGCGATGCACTGCAGATGAAGCAGGGACATCACGTCGGCACAACTTCAGTGACAAAACGCAGCAGAGCTTTAAATCGAGATAATGAGCCACCACTTCTCCATTTACAGAAAAGTGAGAGGCTGACAAAGTGAAGCTGAAGCCTGAGGCTGCTGGTGTGATTCCCTGGACCATCTGTAAAACCATTTCAGATGTTGTGATCACAGATGGGTGGAGCTGAAGCATGGCTGACTGTGATGCATCCACCACCACAAAGAGTCACACAGGCTCACAACATGTCCGCTGACCAGACGTATCATCAGCCATGCTGACTAAACTGCATGACAACTTGTTCAGTAGAAATACAGATGTGAGCTGTAAAAACTCAAACTGATGTTCTATAACAGAACACATCTCAAGTTTATTGACACCAACATTGCAGCTAATGCTAATGTTCACATAACGAGTGCAGGAGAGCACATGCTAACATGTTCACGTATGACATTTGCAGATGCTGAGATATCTCACTGGATATGTGAACGTTTTGACCCACTGGTGGTGCCAGAGAAAGTCACCACCATCCTCAGGAGGGACAAACCTGATGTTTGCTCATCCTGTTGCGATGCTTCAGCTCCACAGCAGAAACATAAACCTTTAAACCAGATGTGGGACGAGTGAGGAGGCTGCTAATCCCACATGTTACATAAAAGCATCATCCACAAATAAAACAAACACACAGGACAGTACAGAAAAGAGCCCTGCCTGCGACCTAAAGGTTGGTTGACTGTGTTTTATTTTCAGTTTAGCTGAATGTGATGCCCTCGACCTACAGCCAGCAGCCTCAGTGCCCTCTGTGCTGTCCTCAAAAATGAAGCAGGAGATGTCAAGTAGTGCAGAGAGGAGGACAAAAAGACTACTGAAGGAGGAGAGAAGCAGCCAGCAGCACCTTCAGCTCCTGACAAACAGAAAATGACACACCAACCTCTACGTTTACTTTTGTTTCGGTCCGTGTTTCCCTGAGCATGTAGCAGGGTGTGTGTGTGTGTGTGTGTGTGTGTGTGTGTGTGTGTGTGTGTGTTTGTTTGCAGTGTTGGACTTCACTCCCAAAATCTTTGGACAAAGATGTCAGGACATTTTGTTATTTGTCTCCAAGACAAGTGACAAGTGACGTTGTGTTTTCCTGTAAATCCTTCCTCTTCCTTCCATCCACCTCCTGTGATGACCGTCAGAAAGAGAGACTGGTCACAGGTCATCTCAGGTGCGTTCAAGGCCCACTCATCCTCTTACAGACCCAGCATGACCGAGAGCCACATGTTCCTATAATCCACGTACTGTAACCCACAATGGACCCGAACCCTCAGACTCTTCTGTTCGTTGTTGGTCTTTTGGTGAGGTGGAATTGACATCAGACACGGCCTCTTCATGTGTCATCGCTCTCCTCTACCTGTATTGTAATTCGCCCTGTTAGGTAGCGTCAGCGGTGGCCTGAAGGCAGCACATTGACTGGCGTCTTTGTGTGAACTTAACAAAAGGAAGACCTTGAGGCGACGTTTCTCTGCCTCTTCATGGCAGCTACACAGATGATGGAGTGACAACAGTTTCTTTTCCTCTGCAGCTTTGTCTCTCACACACCCCCTGAATGTCTCAGTGCCCCAAACTGCCAGAGATAAGCAAACGAGAGAATTAATCGTCACACTGTTTTTGATTGTATGTGTGAAACAATGCTGACTCTGTAGTGTATCTGCAGCCGACTGAACTGTGAGTGGGTGTTCAGAAGCTGGCACTGTCTCCTCCTCCGGTGTTGGTGTTGCTGGTTGAAAAGAGGATTATTTCACTCCATCATGAAGCTCCTTGTGTGTTGTAGAATGAAACGGATTGAGGACATCTCTGGCCTGCGATGCCAATGCGCTGCTGAGCAGCTCGGCCACACGCTAAGCTGCTGATGACACCAAACTCTTAATCTTGTAAATGGAGTTGTGCTCTTTATGGTGGCTGAGAGGTTAGAGAAACAGGCTCAATCATCAGTTTGGACCAAATGTGAAACACGGCGTGTGGGCAAGGAGATCTTTCATTTTCTCACAGAGAGATGAATGAAAATGTAAGAGCAGAAAGAGAGCAAAGTAAATCTGAACAGAGCTCACGTTATCCTTTACTGCAGTGGGAGGAATTTATGTGCCGTTCATGTTCTCATTTCTCAAAGAGTCTCCTGTTTTTAAACATCAGTACGAACAAAATGAAGAACTAACTTAGAGAATACCTGGTTTTGACAAAAAGTCAAAGACACAATCAGAGCTTAAAATGTTCTGCTGACAGTGAGCTGAAGGCTACACTAAGATGCTAAATGATAGTATGTTGATATATCTTTGACTGGTTGACGCGAGCGTCTTTATCTCACAGATGCCGATGGGGACTGCAATACATTTGTTTACACTAAAACCTATGTGAACAACTGATGACTGTAAAATTAAAATAAAAACGTTCAAAGAGGGAAAACTTAGACCGAGCAGCATTTCACAGTTCTGTTTCTCCTGAAGTAACTTCTCTTTTGTTTCTGTTCTCCAGGACGTTCTTCTCAGCTGGATGTTGGTTTGAACCACAGAGTGAACAATTTTGGATGAGAGCCTGAATGTGACAGACATGAAGAACCTGGACCAGTATGGACGCGGTCATCTGGAGAGTTTGGGTCAGTCTGTGCATTTATATGTGCAACATGCTAGCTAATGCTAGAAGAGAGACACACACATCTGTTTTTCTTTTGTTCCTTCCTTCCTTCCTCCTGGAATCACGAGAATCCCAGTTTGAAGTAGAAACTCTAAGCTCAGTAATGTGATGAATTCACAGTAAATCAACTTGCTAACTAGACTGGTTTCATTACTTACTGATCTAATAAAAAAGCCAAGTCAGTGAGGGCTTCACATATTGATGGGGTAACAGATCTCGACACAACATCGGAGCTCTTTCTAATGATTGAATAGCCTTCCATTCACTCTGTTCAGCAGCATTACAAACACTCAGGTCACTGCAAGATAACAATTTAAGTGTCTTGAGTAGTTTTTGGCAGTTTAAACAGTGTTGTCCTGCTTGTCTTCCAGTCTGTGCATCCCTGTTCAGTCTGGTTTTGGTTCTGCTGGGACTCCTCAGCTCAGTCCATGGCTGTCCTGGTGTCTGCACCTGCTATGGGAACACCACTGACTGCTCCTCTGTCGGTCTTATCTCTCTGACGCCCATCCTAGCAGTGCTGGACCAGGACTCTCTGATCCTCCGCCTACCCCAGAACAACCTCTCCTCTTTAGGTACAATTGAGTTGTCAAACCTCAGCAGCCTGGAGCTCTTGGATCTTTCCCAGAACCACTTTTCCACCTTGCAGCCTGGGGCTTTCTCAGGTCTGGGAGGCTTGCGCTGGCTCAACCTCTCTGCTAACTACCTCGGGAAGTGTCTGGTGATGTCTGACCCCAACAACAGCACAGAACACCTGAATGGAAGTCAGGGGAACTTTGGCCTGAAGAAAGAGGTTTTCAGGGGGCTGTGGCAGCTGCGAGGGCTCGACCTGTCTTACAATGGCCTCCTTTGGTTGCCAAAGGGCTTACTGGATATGCTTCCAAGACTTGCCTGGCTTTCCCTGGCCAGCAACCGGCTGGTGACTCTTGAAAGAGTCACCTTCGAGCCCTTGGTGGGGCTGCAGCAACTCAAGCTAGTGGGAAATCCCTGGAAGTGTGACTGCAAGCTGAGAGACTTCAAGCACTGGATGGAGTGGTTGATTTACAGGGGTGAGCAGAGCTGTTAACAGGCCACTCAAACACTGTCAGGCTGATGGTTTTGGCAGTCAACTACCGGAGCAAATCACTTTGTATTTTGAGTCTGTACTCCAAAAGCTGTCTAATCGAAGCAATTAATCTCTGAACTGCAGGATGGATGTTTGCTGAGCAAAGACCTCTAAGAATATAATGAACTTCATTTCTCTCAATCCTCCCCTGTCTCTCCCTGTTTCTCTCCTCATACTTTCATCATCCTTTGCCTCCCTCTTCTTCCCCTCTCTGTTCTTCAAAGCAGGTGGGCAGGTAGATGCCATGCAGTGCAGTCTCCCTGGGGATTTGAAGGGCAGGGACATCCGCAGCGTGCCAGCGGAGATGTTCAGCTACTGCCTGCAGACTCCCACCAAGGACGGCAAGTCGGTTTACGCCACCCGGCCACCATGCCCGCCCGGCCGGGTCAGCAGCAACGAGGAATGTGTTCGCCAACGCTACCGGCCCCTCAGTGTCCGCCGAGCACATGGCACACAGGTAGTTGCAGGTGTTATTTGTGGCACGGTGTGTGTCATGATGGTAGTGGCAGCAACTTACGGCTGTGTGTACGCCTCACTGATGGCGCGATACCAAAGGGAGATGAAGAACCGCGGCCAGCCTCTAATGGCTGAGTCCGGAGTCGAAACAGACCTGGAGGATGGACAAATGTCATCTCTGACTTCGCCAGAAGACACTCCACCCAAAGAGAGCTGTGGCGTCGTGCACGGGTATCGAATCAGCAGCTTCTGACTGCTGCTGCTTACTGAGTTTAGATCCTTTAGGATTCACTGACTACTTCAGCTCCTCAGCTCTGATCACTGATGAGATGACGTCTGAAGAGAGAAACCCTGCAACTCTGTGCTCAAATCTCTGATTGTACAGCTAATGGACCAGACTAGATTCAGTGAATGCTGCAGCACCTCTTTTAATGTATGGATGCTCTGTGAATTGTTATTCCCTGTGCTGCATCTCTCAGCCAGCTTTTAACCTCCTCTAAAGCTGCTGAGTGGCACTTGAGCACCTTGATTTCCCTTGATCTGTTTTTGTTTCTCCTTTAGACATATGAAACACCTGTCCTCTATTTGTATTTGAGCCCAACAAGCACAAAAAGTACAAACGTGTGTGAACCTGTGAAAAGTGAGATGACTCCTGTTTTTCCTTGATCAGGCCCGTATGTTTTATGCTGTCTTTAACATCCCCATGTTAAGAAACAATTTTGTGAATGCTAAGTTGAATTCTCTCCAAATAACAAATATTATAAACCCTGTTAGTGTCCTGCTGCTGTCAGGGAAATGCTGCTTTAAGACAAAATGCTTTCAAACAATAATACGGCTGTGCTGCCCCCTAGAGGGTGAGCTTTGAACTACAACAACTACAACAACTACATCCAGCACAAACAGTGAACACACAATTATCCTCAACAAAGCAACCTGTAAGGTACTGACAGAGAGTGTGTGAAGGTATCAGCCCACATGTACTGCACCTCCCATGTGTTTCAGCTGGTTTTGTCCAAACTGTCTGTGATAAGCACATCAAACAAGGACTGTTAATCATGCTGAAGATAATAAACTCTATATTTATCTAAAGTGTATTGTTTTCTTACAAGAAAGCACAGTTCACATGACAACTAATTCAATCACAAACCAGACGATTCAGCAGCAGCCATCATCAAACTATTAAAAGCCGCAAGACCAAAAGTAAAATGCAGGATGAATTCAAAGAGCAAGATGATTCAAGGCTCCAACACTGACCTGTGTGAGAAAGATAACATCTACTGTAGGAAATACTGACAGGCCACCTACTTAAATCAAGTATTGCAGTAAGCGTGTCTCGGTCACACATCCTGGACAATAACTCAGCTGCAGCTGCTATTTCTCCAGCATGCTGTTGTCTCAGTTTTTTCTGCCTTGTTCAATGCACCCTCTCTTAAATTTTATTTTTGCTCAACAAAGATTCACGGTTCATCGTGCACAGCAGGAAATGGATGAACCAATTAGAAATGATTAAGTTCATGTAGGTTTTTACTGAAACCTTCGCACATCGACTCTCGGCTGTTGAAGCTGAAATGACAGAGTTGGCTGCAGGTCTGACGGTTCTGACTGAAACAGCTCAATCCAATGTCACAACAGCCACACTGTTCAGAGGTGAAGAACGTCTCCTGACAGCCTACAGACACTGAAACAGCGTTAAACTAACATCATGGACATCTTAAGACTTTTTTTGAGAAAACGTTCAAAGACCTGCCGATACCCTGAGTACTGTTTGTGGTCTTCTATGTGTAACGGCAGCTGTTAAACAATGGGCTAAATAGGAAAACTGTAAATTGATAATAAAAGTCAGCCACAACATATCCAGGACATCCCAGAGACAACAGGTGTACCACAGATCACATTTTGAAAGTGTGAACGCTGAACTGCAGCACAGCAACTCACCTCCAGCCATGGCCATCCTCCCCTCAGACGACACCATCACTGCAGTCGTAGCTACGACGTACTTAACTCCTGTGGAGAGAAGACTGAGCTCAGGATCAGCTGATCGAGGACACATCTAAAGACATAAATGTTAACAAACACGGACCTTTATCGTTGACGAGGTAGTAGTAGAAGCTTCCAGGAGTGTTTTCCACGGCTAGGCGGTACCACAGCGGGAAGTGATCGATGGTGAACAGGTTGTCTTTATCGGTCGGAGTCAGAAATCTTCTGTTGAGGTTAAGTTCAGTGTCAGACATCATTTTACTTTGAGACAAATTAACTTGCCAAGTGATTTATCTGCTGTAGTGTTTCACCCCTGGACTGTGGCTTTGTGGCTTCAGCTCGGGTGAACACCCTGTCAACTGTTTGTGTTGATCAGCTGTATGACTGAGTCCCTGCATGAATAATAATAACTATCATGACAGAGTGTTAGGCAGGCTGCTTGAACTGTTTGTGTTTCTTTTTGCTGCTGATCAGTCAAATGTTGAGCAGATTTTCTTTCTGAACTCAAAGTGGACACAAGCTCAAATGTCTCTGCTGTGAGTCTCACTTTGCCACTCTGCTCTCCACTCCTGCATATCTTATGATCCTCATCAGGCCTGAACGAGTGCCGAGGAAGACCGTCTCCACCCCCGGCTCCACCCTGCACACACACACACACACACACACACACACACACAGGACGGAGTGTGGAGTCAGCGACAACATGTCTGGAGTAAAAATGATGGCTCAGGATTATTTCTGATTTGAGACATTAGTACCCTGATGTCCGTATTTATTCATGTATTTCTGGACGAACTGGCCCTTTAATATTTTTGTCTCACCTATCGTTGAGCATGAGGGCGTTCCAGTAGGCTTCCAATGGAGCGGTTACCACAGCATCAAACAGCGTCTGCTGCAGCAGCACCTCGTCACCTAGCCAATGGACAGGCCGGATCAAACAGAGGTCAAATAGACACCATCATCATCATCATCATCACTGCTGTGAAGGCCATCACTTCAGGTCATTTATATCAAACTGGTAAAGGGAGAATCATTATCAGCTCATTATTTCAGTGTCACAGTCCTACACTCGAGGTCGGGTTCCTTTCCCAGCAGGTAGCGGATGGCAGCCTGAAGTTGAGAGTATTTCCGGTGGCTCGGGTCGATGTCCGTCTCACAGTACGTCCTGAGGAAAACACGTTTGTTAAAGCAGGATAAACAGTAACCCTAACCCTGATAACCCTGACTGTCACTGCTGAACACTCACAGTCTCATCTTGTCATTGACAAGAAAATAATTCATGTATCTTGTGCACATATAAACTCATGAAGCTGCCACATCCTGTTGATGTTTACCTACCACTCCGAGGCGATGCTGAGATCAGGAGACGTGAGATCATGCAGGCCTGCAAAGGGTGGTTCAAACGCTTCAGTCATTCAAATGAAAAAAGATTCATATGCTTTCACTTAACTCCCCTGTACAAGAGGGCTGACAGCATGTTAAAACTGCTCTGTTCTGTGGTTACATTGTCATTGCATGAGGCTGTATTTTACTGTTGTGTCTCATACAGCAGTGGACACAGCAGCTCTGTGCCACAGGGAATTGTGGGAAATCCTACCTTCCTCCACAGACACATTCCCCATGAACATGAGCTTTCCGTGACCCTTGGTCAACACCATGCCGAAGCTGCAGAGACAGAGGAGGGACACAGTGAAGCCTCTGAAGACCGACTCAGATCTGCTCTTCAGAATAACCACAGTAAATGCTGCCCTCTAGTGGTCAAATCACAGACACAACTGGATGAGTCAACAAAGAAAAGCAGCACTGAGACCAGTACTGTATATTACACTTCACCAAACCACCAGGGCTTTTTGACAACAACACAAATGTTGTCTCTGATACAATGATGGTGAAATAATCCATTCATCTCTCTTTACTTTTGTTTGGTTAACTGAACACATCCTGCCAACCTGCACCTCAATCTCTGTTATCTTTTATCTGAGAAAATGAACAGAAAAGCTCAGTGTCAAAGGATGTTTTTGTGTTGTGTCTGTCCTCTTCTGACAGATGATTAACAGTGCTGTGGATAAATTTAACAAAGCAGTTCTATTGCATTTACTTTGGTATCGTGTCCCGGTGCTACAGAACATTAAAGACAACACTAAAGAAAAGTCTTATGCCAACTGTAGTCCCTCTCAAGTCAACCATTTTGTGCACATTGCTGCAAGCTCATGAAGGACTCCAATCGACTCTATTGCCCCACTAAAAAACACGGAACGCAAATCAGACTAGCGCCATGGCTGAGGTTCGCAAATCAAAGTAAAATGAGCATAAACTTGAAAGGAAATGGCGTTCCTCCAGACTCACAGAATCTCGCTCAGTCTGTCAAGACAGCCTTAGATCATATAGGAAGGCCCTACAGACTGCCAGAGCAGCCTGTTACTCCAATTGAATTGAGGATAACAAGCAAACACAGGAACCTTAGAAACAATAGTAGAACCAGATAATCATCACCTATTGACCCTCATCAGCTACATTCACTTATATATTCATCCAAGCCAACAACATGTCTCTTAGAGCCCATCCCTACTCTGCAACTCAAAGAATCTTTACCCTTACTTAGCACCTGTCTATCAGACATGATCAATCAATCCCTAATAACAGGTTATGTACCCCAGTACTTTAAAGTAGCTGTAGTCAAATCTCTCTTTAAAAAGCACATACTTGATCAGGACGTGTCCTTTAACTCACACATAACACACATTTCAAAGACTGCATTCTTTCACCTCCACAATACAGTGAACCCTCGCTATATCGCGCTTCACTTATCGCGGCTTCGCTGCTTCGCGTTTTTTTTTTTACAGTGCTTATATTTTCCGCGCTTTTTTTTTTTTTTACAGTGCATTGTGCTCTGAATCCTAATTGGCTTCGGGGCTTTACTGTATAGAAGTGAAAAAGTTGATATTGTTGATATTGACAACTACCCATAACGATGTTCTTCTCTCGGGGAAAGACTCCTGCGCAGCCTTCAGTGGAAAAAGACGCTACAGCGCAGCGGAGTCAGGACGAAGAGGCACAGCTGGACGGACTGTGAAATACGCGTGTGCGAGAATAAATCCTGTTTTATATCATAGTTTTTGTTAAAAAAAAACGTTAATATTTGTATTTCTTAAACACATTTTAGGCCTGAAAACAAGTTTTGATGTTTTGTTTTATTCTATAGTACAATATTGCATTGTAAAATAATAGTAAAAATAAAGATATCTGCTTCGCGGATTTCACTTATTGCGGGTTATTTTTGGAACGCAAACCCCGCGATAAACGAGGGTTCACTGTATTACAAAAATTAGGCACATTCTGAGTCAGAAAGATGCAGAAAAATTTGTCCATGCACTCATTACTTCCAGACTGGATTATTGTAACTTATTTTTATCAGGTTGCCCCAATAAGTCTCTAAAGACTCTACAGCTAATCCAGAACGCTGCTGCACGATTATTCACAAGAACCAGCATGAGAGATCATATTTCTCCTGTACTGGCTTCTCTACATTGGCTACCTGTAAAATCCAGGATAGATTTTCCCTCTCTACGTTTAAGAATAGACTTAAAACTTTCCTGTTTGATAAAGCTTATAGTTAGGGCTGGTTTAGGCTGGTCTCTAGTTATGCTGCTATAGGCTTAGACTGCCAGGGAGGATCTCCCATGATGCACTCTCTCCTCTCCTCCTCTAACTCTCCTTCTGCACACATTTATGTCCCATTAATGGCTTGTGCTTTCTGGTCTCTCAGATTCTGATGGATCCTGGTTGGACCTGCTGCTGTGGTCCTGCTCGAAACTGATTGCGATTAAAACTGTTTAGTCATAATCTGTTTAAAGTCTCTTACTACTCTGTACAGCTGCTGCCATCATTATTGTTACTAATACTGCTATCATAGTCACCATAGTACCTTCTGTATACTTCATTATCATTATCTACAGTTCCAATACTTCTGGTATTATTGCTGCTATGCATCTCTGATTGTGTGCTCCTTCTCTCTGTCTGTTTCTCTCTCTGTCTGTCTCTGGTTGTCCACATTGAGTTGGGGTCTGCTCTGAGGTTTCTGCCTTCTAAAAGGCAGTTTTTCCTCTCCACTGTCATGAAGTGCTTGCGCATGGGGAAATGTTGGGCTCTCTGTATTATCAGAATTAGAATCAGAATCAGAATTCCTTTATTTATCCCAGAGGGGAAAGAATTTGGTCTCGACCTGCTCTCATTGAAAAGTGTCATGAGAATTGCTATATAAATAAACTAAATTGAACTGAACTGAATTAACTGGGTAGTGAGTTTACTGTCACCTTAAAGCTGCTTTAAAGGCTGGACAAAAAGCAGCTGATTTACCTGAAAGGTGTCTCATCAATGTTAGTGTAGAAGTAGTCGTTGACGAGGTACAGGGGTCGTTTCTGTTGGAGGAGAAGGGACCATGAACCACATCAGAGTTCAGCCTGATCAAACACTGACTCACTCTGTTAGCCTGACTGTTAGCTTATTGCCCTGACTGTATGTCTGACTCAGCCTGTTAACCTGACTGTTAGTGTGAACTGTTGCCCCAGTTGTTAGCCTGTTTATCTGACTGTTAGTCTGACCGGTGACCTGAACTGTTACCTTGACTATTAGCCTGTTACCCTGACTGTTTTGCTGACCTTTACCCTGACAACTTCCAGTCTGCTGTTAGTCCGTAAAGAGACATCTGACCTCACTCTTTATTCACGATTATTCTGTTTTTAAACTACATTGTGTGATAGAAACAAAGTGTTCATTAAACGTCAACGATTTGGCATATTACATTAAGATACTATGATTGATTGGTTGATTGGCTGATTGACTGGTTGATTGATCGATTGATCGACTCACCCCTTTATCCACTGACGCTCTGATGCTCAGGCTGATGCTGCCCGTCTGTCCCTTCACCATGGCTGTTCTCAGCTAATGTGAGGAACAACACGTTGAACAGACAATCTGACTGTCTTCATACTACATGATATAAACATGACATTTCTGTGTCTTCAGATGGTCTCTCTGTCAAATCATGTGATTATGCAGTCATTAACCCTTGCTGTGACTCAGCTAAGGAAGATAACAGATTACTTGTTGGTCCCCCACCAATCACAGTTCTTCACAACCTGCATGATGTCATCGAGGAGGAGGAGCTCATGATTGACTTGCGGGGGACCAGAAGAAAACAAATGTGGCTTCTGCACAAACATGGCAATAAATGTTTTGATCCCTTCGTCCTTTTATCAGGACAAAGTGAGATGTCCCGGGAGTGGAGTCGCATATTGTCCACCATGATTCTCTTCATGAGATAATCCTGTAGTATCTCGTTCCTGACGTCCTGCGTCTGTTGGTCGAGTTATTATTGGGCTGATGTCATGTCATGTCATGTCGTACGAACCCAGCTTTACACAGTAAAATCGGATCACCGTGTGTGTGTGTGTATGTGTGTGTATACTTACTTTCTCCTCTGTATCCTCCCACTCCACCTCAGATAGATCCACACTGTTGTAGTTTGGCTTCGGCTTCAGTTTCTTTCCATCTTTGTACTGTAGGACAGAGGACACACTGTCACTCTGTGTGTGTGTGTGTGTGTGTGTGTCAGGAGTGAAATACTGTATAACTGCCCTTATAAATACTTTCCCCTTGATGTTCCCTTCGGGACATCTGCCAGAGTGTAATCGTACATCTCTGAACATGTCGTGTGCAGTAAGAGGACTCACCAGAGGTCGAAGGTCAGGGTGAGCCAAGATGTACCCGTTGTTGGTGATGAGGAAAGCGTAGCCGTGAGGTCCTAGCTGTGGAGGAAGAATGTTTGACACTTGAAGCTTTCATGATGGCAGTCTGTCCTCTGACCTTCAAGAAAAAGTGCAGATTTAAACATCTCTGAGATCAGCAGGCCCTGACAGATCCGAGCTCACCATGTATCTGGGTGCTAACTTCATCACTTCCTGCAGTGGGACGTCAGAGCCGACTACACCCAGCAGGATCCCGTGGGACAGCTGGAGAGACACATAGCAGGGTCAAAACCACTCACTTTAATACGACTTTACAGTGTCTTATCAACAGACATGAGCTCATCAGTCAAATGCAAACTTCTTCAGTTTGTAGAGTGTGTTCAAGTACAACATAGTTTTTCGTTTTATAAAGCTGTCTCACCATGAATACTTTAATTATAATGAGGTTATAATGAGTAATAATCTCAACTTTCTTCTCTCCTGAACTTAAGCAGATACTATGATTTCATCACAGTCATTATGGCTCTGTGCTTTCATATTTTATTAAGTGAAATACTTAATAGAGATAAAAGGTATTTAAAAATAAAAGGTATTTAAAATTTCCTGGCTTTCGAAGATTGGTATCAACAGGCAGCTGTAGGACAAATTCTTAGTTGACACAGATAACATGAATGTTAGCAGTTAGCATAAAACGTGCTATCATGTAAGCTATTAGACACATGAAGTGCTGTTCAGACTGATCCATCTGAACTGAAAGTCCTCAGCCTGCTGCTTGTCCTCCTGTTGTCCTGTCAGTAAATCAAAGGAAGACCAACCAGCAAGGCTACGATCTGAACCGACTGCTCTCCACTTTACAAAGGAACATATGGGATGGATGTGTATGGACGCTGACCGTTTCCTTCTTCTTACTGAAGACTGGCATGGCCACGGAGGTCATCAGCAGCAGACTCTGAGCTTTGGTGGTGAAGAGCTGCAAAACATTCAACACACACTGGGGTTATTATTGCAAACACACAAATGATGGAGAAGATGTTCAAAGACAGACTGACATTTAAAATGTTGACACGCAGGAACACCCTAACCCTGCCCTGTACAAGAGGGCCGACAGCATGCTTAAACAGTGTCTGTGTGATTGGACAAAACCCAGTGGACAGTCTGGACGTCCTGTCATCATGTGCTGTTCTTGTTGTTTAGTAGATTTGTTTTTCCATTAATTCAATATAAAGCTTATTCTTAGCGTATTAGAATGTGTATTTAAACATTGCTTCAATTCCAATTCAGAAATGTGATTGCCTGCTAGCTGAGGTATAGCAGCTGTATTTAAGCTCGAAGGTGTCAGTCTGCAGGAGGAGACAGGAGGACATGATCTGAGTCAGCACTCATGACACTCAAGGCCTATAAACTCTTTAGTACAAAATTAGACAATTTAGATATTGACTTTTTGCATAACATTCTCCTCAACGTTCAGGTGAAAACTCTCCTCTTCATCCTCCTCCTCCTCAGTCTTTGTAACTCTTAAATGAAGAACAAAACCACGTTTTCATTTAAACCATATCTGACCAGCAGGTAAAGAACATCCTGTGAGTCCAACAGATATTCATCTACATCTACAACTTCTTGTCCTGCTTTACCTCGTTGGTGTTGGGAAGCTGCCGGAGTGATGGAGGGGGAGGCCCAGAGGAATATGGGAGAACGAGGTGAAATACATACAGGAAGCAGACACACAAATGAAGATGAAATGATGATGATGATAAAGAACACTGTATGTGGACTTGAATAATGAAGTTCTCCTTGAAGCTCTCTGATTGGCTGGCTGGGCTCACCACTGTGTCCATGTAGGCCTCTGTCCAAATGATGTCATGGTCGTGGTTGATGACCATTGGTCTGCTGAGCACATGCAGGTACTCCATGACGTTCTCCTGCACGTCAGCCAGCGTGGAGATGTGTGTGTAGTAACCTGAGGAAACATGCAGGAAGTGAGTGCACTCACACACACACACATAGACACGCACACACGCACGCACGCACACACACACACACACACACACACACACACGCGCGCGCACACACATACACACACACACACACACACACACACACACACACACGCACACACACACGCACACATACACACACACACACACACACACACACACACGCACCTTTGTTGTTGCAGGCGATCCACTTGGTATTCTGGGCGAAGGTCATCTCCCTGCCGATCAGATAGGTGAAGACTCTCACCTGAGCAGAAAAGCACACCTGTTTACACCTGGCTGTGATCTGCCTCCTGCTGTGAAATACTGAACAAAACTGCGTGTGCTTATCATCTTGTTTTATGTCATCCTCCGCCCTCCTCCGCCCTCCTTTTCATCCAGCTGTTCATACTGTTTTGTTGCAGGACTTTCACAGCTCTGTTAAAGTTTTTCTGTCCCTCATCTGCTTCATTGACTTTATTCAGACCGTCTTTGCACAGCTGGACTCGAATCAGACGTCCAGTCCCAACGTATTGGACTGAGTGGACTGAACTGGTCCTCACCCTGCGCTCAGGCCAGTTGAACTCCTCAAAGACAGACTCAAAGTCCTCCATGGCTCCATCTGTGATCAGCATGATGGCCTGGTTACACATGCTGCCCTGACCGTTCAGCCGGGCCTGCGCGCACACACACACACAGACACACACACACACACACACATACACACACATACACACACATACAGACATTACAGTGAAAGAGGAAGCAAATAAAGTTCAGTTAGAAAGTTAAAGTCTGATTCTGATTGGATGACTAATGAAGAGCTTGTAGAGTTTGTAAAGAACACAAACCTCATTGAGGATCTTAAAGGCTTCCTTCATCGCATTCTTGATCTTTGCTTCTCCTTTAACATGAAGCTCTTCCACCAGCACCTTAAAGTGCTGAGACAGACAGAGAGTGAGACAGACAGACACAGGTCTGTTCCTCTGTGCCACAAACATGTCTCCATGTGGACTTACTGATGTCACTACAGGAAGTAGGCCAAAAGGCTGACCTAATGACGATGATGTGCTATGTGTGTGTGTGTGTGTGTGTGTGTGTGTGCTGGCTGCAGCCTCTGTGAAGCAGATAATGGTCTTACCTCCCTGTTGTCCAAGTCGGCTTGGACCAGAGTCCCTTTGAAGCAGGGCTCCACGTATCGAACGTAGTCTGTGTACTGGAGGACACAGGAGGAGACACTTCAGTCCTGGACCCTGTCAGCAGTTCTACAGCCTCTGCATCCACCTGCTGAGGTGTGTTTGTGTGTGTGTGTGTGCTTGTGTGTGTCTCACAGCGATGACGTTGACAAAGTCGTTCTCTCCCAGCGTGTCCAGGATGGTGTTGATGGTGTGTTTGGCAATGGTCATCTTCAGTCCCTTCATGCTGCCGCTGATGTCCACCATGATGATGATGTCTTTGGGGGATGTGGCCGCCTGGATGTACCTGCACACAGGAAGTGGCT
Organism: Scatophagus argus; assembly: GCF_020382885.2. NCBI lineage: Eukaryota > Metazoa > Chordata > Actinopteri > Scatophagidae > Scatophagus > Scatophagus argus. Next base: position 241,618 of record NC_058499.1, on the reverse strand, counting down.
CACTGGTCACACCATCTGTGGCCTTAACGTCACTCAGGGTTTCAGTCCTGACTGACCTCCAGACCTCCTTCTCATAAATTTGTGACTTTAATCTCAAAGAATTCACAAATTGTTCTTGCAAATTCTCAACCACATACAATTCTTCTCCTTCCCCCTCTCCTCCAGCTCCACATGTAGTTTTTACCTTTAAAGCTCTGAGGTTCTGATACAAAGTACAAACGTGTTGCTCTGAGTTTCTCCCAGCAGACGCATGCAGCAGCTTTTCCAGCTCAGCTGCAGTAATGCCATGTGATGATGTGTTCAGGGACGTATGCAGCTCTCCGGTATTATTTATAAATGCATGAACAGTCACATATGGTGCCATGTGGGCTAAGGAACAGCTTATCGTCTTCTCCAGAGGATCAGGACTCCGACTGGCCAGAGTCTGAGCTCAGACTGAAACTCACACACTCTTTTTTTCTTCTGCACAGAGGGTGGACAAATTGACAGAGACAACACAGTGTCTGTGAACTACACATCAATTTAGTGAAGTTCTTCTTGTACAGACTTAATCTGTGCTTTATAAAATATTTTTCAGTCTGTGTTCACTTGTGCTCCACTTTGAAAGAGATTTCATTTGATATTAGAGGCATCATTAAATACTGAATTGATAGGATAGTGATTTTCAACAGCACATAAAAAATACATGAATGATACAGCAGTTCATTATAATTTCATTATTATAATTTCAGTCTTGTGAAATGTTAAAATCATATTGAGGTGGTATGGAAAGTGAAACTGAACAGTTGAGATTTTGTTTTATTTGTCTTTTTAGTAATGTTGTTCTCATGTTGCTAACTGCTCTCCTGCCTGTACAACATCCACTGCACGTCTGCCCGTCCTGGGTGAGGGATCCCTCCTCTGCTGCTCACCCTGAGGTTTCTCCCAGTGTTTCCTGTTAAAGGTTCTTCTGGGAGTTTTTCCTCAGTCCATGTGAGGGTCGAAGGGCAGAGGATGTTGCTGTGATGTTATGTTAAGCCCTTTGAGACAAACTGCTTGTAAAAATGAGGTGTACAAATAAAGTTGTCTTGTCTTGTCTTGTCTTGTCTTGTATGTCGTAGTTGTGTTTACATATTATATACAGTATAAATCGAGTTCAATGGATTCCTCCAAAAACAACACGTGGTGTCCCTAAAAAGTAATTTAAAAAATGTGGGCCTCGTGGTGTCACTGGAGGAGAAGTCAGGGATCACCAAAGTCAGCAGGACCTGTTCTCTGTGGAAGACATTTTTGTGTGGACTCCCATGGAGGACTGAGACACTGAACTCACCAGTTCCGGTTCCTGCAGTCAAACGCTGCCACACCGTTAGAGTCTGGAGTCCATTTGATACCTGCAGAGGCACATAGAGACAGTCAGAGTGACAGGCTGACAGGCTGCTATAGAATCAAACCACATCATGAGCCGTGAAGCAACCAGAGGCTGTGGTTCTGATCTGTTCTGGTTGGTTCTCGTTGATGTGGGATTAGTGGGACCTAATGATCAGTTTTTATGTATGTGAAGAGGTTACAGATTGGCTTCAGAGATGCAGCAGTTACAGTGAGACTGTACTAAGTGCAGGAGGACTGTTGTTTCCATGTGCTGCACTCTGAACTTTGGTCAAACAGCAAGATTGGGCTGTCTTGGCTCGATTGTTGAGTGTCTGTGGGATCAGATCACATAATCACGATCCCACCCAGGGACCGAGCCAAGCTAAGTCCGCTGAAGGCTGTGTCACACTTTGGAACCCCTACTGTATGCTGAACAATCCTGTCTGCAGCAGGACATCAGCAGGAGCTCCAGTAGGCTGTTGGCTGCTGCCTTCCTCACTGAGACTAAAGGTGGTTTAAAATCACTTTGGACCAATGAAAACTTGTTTTTCATCCACATACACTGACAGCCAACAGTGTTCACTGGCTGATGGAGAGGTGCCATCATAAAACCAGAATCGGGGACAAAGGACTTCACCTCATGTCTCCTTTCAAAGAGGAAACTCACCTGGGTAGATTCTGAAGAAACCGGTGGAGCTGCCAAAGTACTGCCAGGTGAGTGTTGGGTCCTTCTGGAAGTTACTGATGAAAACGTCATTTAATGCCTCAGAGTTGTAGATGGCGTTGAGGATGTTGGGATCTGCACACAGAAACAGGGTGATTCAGACGTCACAGGGAGGCTCAGCATGAGGATCATGGAGACTGTGGTGGTCTTGAGCTCTGACCTTTGTTGTAGACATTGGTGGGCACCTGGATGTCGCTTTGCTGCGTATTCACTGGCAGGTTGTTGAAGTGTTCGTTCTCTTCCAGAGGAAAATCTCCACCCAGCTCCACATTGTTCCCATCCTCGTCCACAGTGTTGATCAGCATGGAGTTGTAGTAATCAAACTGACAGGAGACAGGAAAAGCGCATCCTTTCACAATAAGATGCTGACTTTCAGAGAGGAGCTTGAGTTTTGATGATAAATTTGATATTAAACCTAACCTCACCCAGCCAGTGTTGCCACATACCAATTTAAATAACCAGAAGATGTCACAGCTAGGAAATTAAATGTTTTAATTATATTATATTATATTATTTTAATTATATTAAAAATAAGTGACATCCCACATGAGGCTGAACAACGAGAACTTTACAAAGCAAACTTGGTCAGCCTTGACCAACTCAACTGGTGGTTGATTATCTATCTTCAGGCAGGTTTCAGTTCTCTGCATGTTTATTCTGGTCCACCTGAAACCCAGATCCTAGTAGGTTTCAGTATGGATTACACCAACCCAAACAGCTGGACGAGTCCTCATTAGTGATCAGGACAAAACCAGAGCACCGACCTGTAAAGAAGCGTTGAACTCGTGGTACAGATCAGCATCCTCCGCAGACTCCGCTAACCTCTGAGACAAGAAGCAGACAGAATGTGAAGGATAAACTGTCCACATCCCTCAAAATGAAGTCGTCATCTTCACCACAGGCTGAATCAGACCAGAAACAAACTGAGCAGTCAAACCTTTAAACCCTCTCAGACTGCTCCATCTGAATCTGTTTTAGAGCAGGCAGGAAGTTCACTCTGAGCATAACCCTGGTGATGTCATCAGGGGCATCTCAGACTACAAATTAGGAGTTAAAAACACAGCTTTGAGTTGTGTTGTGAGAAATGTAGCATCACTTCAGGGTCTACTGCTTCAATTTGAATCATGCCATGCCTTCTTTCTTTACCTTCATGGATTTAAAATTAGCACCTCTTTGTCCTCACCTTCACTGACTTCATTTTGCTTCCCAACATTTGTTCAATTTCGTCAGAGTAATCCTTCACCAAGTCGTCTCCATCCAGCTCCACAATCTTCACAATGGACTCCACATCCTTCAGTTTCTGACAGGAAACAAAAACAGATTTTCATCAGCACAGGACGAGCAGCCTTCCAAATAACCAAACAAAGTCATTGTGGGCGTTATGTCCTCCCCAGAAGACCACATGTAATCTACGATGATCACATCTGTGTTCGTATGCTGAACCTCAGGAAGGACAACAGAACTTCTGACTGGATGTCAAACCAATCACACTCAACACAAAGTCCCAGAGACACAAGCTGATAAATCTTTGATCTCCCGATGGTTTCTATTGAATTATTTATGATAATTTTGTTTCTATTGTGAGCCTCTGTTGTTTGACATATGAAGTTGTTTGTTTTCTGATCTTCTCCTGATGCCATGTGATTTCATGCGTTGTTTGTTTTTGTTGTGCGTTAGTTGAAGTGTTGCTGTCCCCTCCACTGAGAGTCTGTTTCTGGTTCAGACATGGCTGAAAGACTCTGTTGTTACCATCTGTCACTGTGCAGGTTTGAAGGTGAGCAGGTACACCTGAGCTGCAGGTGAGCCACAGAGGGGAGGGTGCAGACATGGGTGTGGACTTACATGTGAGCCAAAGACCTGAAATGATTTCTTCATGGAAGAAACCTGTAATATGTCATTTCAATGAGCTGAGATGAGTTTCTGGGCCTGATGGATGGATGTTCTAAAAACTCCCTGAAGAGTCTCCAGTTGGTCCAGAATGCTGCAGCGAGGGTATTGACAGGAGTTAATAAGAGAGCGCATATCTCACCTGTTTTAGCCTCACTCCATTGGCTTCCTGTAGGATATAGGATAGACTTCAAAATCCTTCTATTGACTGATAAGGCTCTCAGTAACAAAGCTCCGTCCTATCTCGAGGATCTCATTATTCCTTATTGCCCCAGTAGAACACTTTGCTCCCAGAATGCAGGTCTGCTGGTGGTTCCCAGTACCTCTAAAAACAGACTGGGAGGTAGAGCTTTCAGCTACCGGGCTCCACTACTGTGGAACCAAGTCTCTCCATGGGTCAGAGAGGCAGACACTCTCTCCACCTTTAGGTCCAGGCTAAAAACATTCCTCTGTGACAGAGCTGATAGTTAGGGCTGCTCAGGTAACCGAACCATTTTATAGCTATGCTTAAAAAAGTTTCTTTCTTATCTCCTCTCCTCCCTCCTCTCCCTTTATCTGTTATACTGTGTAGTCTGGCCTTGGTGTCTCACACTCTCTCTGTGTCTTCACAGATTTCTCCAGAGCTCCATCCACCAGCATCAAACTCCACCTGCACCACCTCCTTCCCTGTGCTTCTACCCTGCCTGCCGTCCCTGCTCATCAACCAACCTGCTGCTCCTGCTTTCCCTGCTCAGGGCCCAGCCTGCCCACCAGGCGCCTCCATCAGCCTCCATCAGCCTCCATCAGCTCTCCCCTGCCTGAACATTCCCCATCTATCCCACATCTCATGTTGCTAACTGCTCTCCTGCCTGTACAACATCCACTGCACGTCCGCCCGTCCTGGGTGAGGGATCCCTCCTCTGCTGCTCACCCTGAGGTTTCTCCCAGTGTTTCCTGTTAAAGGTTCTTCTGGGAGTTTTTCCTCAGTCGATGTGAGGGTCGAAGGGCAGAGGATGTTGCTGTGATGTTATGTTAAGCCCTTTGAGACAAACTGCTTGTAAAAATGGGCTGTACAAATAAAGTTGTCTTGTCTTGTCTAATCCAGACCTGACACAAACTGTTTTCTGATGTTTCCATGGAGATAGTGATGAAAGAGTGGCGGTGATGATGATGACAATGCTGGCAGATAGTTTGGGTTTGAACACTTTGAATCAGCTGCTGTTACGTGTGCTGTACTTCTCTGAGGTAATCGGGTCACCTTCTGCAGATCAAGAAGCTGGAGGAGGTCCAGTGTGCTTATTTACACTCTGAATCACCTCATTAAATCGTTCACTAATTCCAATTAGTCCATGAAACGCAGTCCCTGCAGTGAACACGGACTTCAGTGACACCTCAGAAGACTCGACCTGATATGGACAATGAAGCTGCTGTCTGCTGGTTTGGTAAACACAACTATGCACAGTAACGAAGCTCTACAGCTGGACTCCTGCGTATGTCTTCACGTTTGGACATGTGTGGAGCAGACATCATCATAATATATGATGAAGGACACCAACAGCATAATCTTCAAAAGTGACTTTGAATGAGTAATCTGCTGCTACAGACGCTGTTTAAGGGTTGAAGTAAAATGAAAGCGGGCAGCTGTAAAGTCTGTTATTAACCTTAATGTAGCCACCTGAGTGTCAGGGTCTCACCTGTACCTGCACACGAATAGTCACATGTCTATACACTCCTTTAAAATCTTCCCCATCAGTCCTGATGCTCATTGTCTCCACTTCTGGCTGTTTTACAGGAAAGATTTCTACATTTCTACATTTTTTCTTCTCACAAACTCACCCACAGCAAAAGGAAACATGAAAACTGACAGACGTTTGAACCTTGTGGGTTTGGTTTCTATTTGTTCTAAAGGCAGACTGTCTGTCTGCAATAAATCTGACACTCGAATGGATGAATGTCTAAAATCAGAACAGGTCACAAATCCTGACGCCGCCCTCTAAAGAGGGCTCACTGAGCATTACCATGATCCCTGAGTGTGTGCTGTCTGAAACACACCAACACACACACAGTCCCAGAGCAACCAGCCTGGTGGCCTTCAGACCAGTGTGAGATTTCATCAGTTTGACTTTATCAGTAAAAATAACACAAAGTGGGTGATTTTCAAAGCTTGTTGTTGTTGTTGTTGCTGTTAATCCTAAACTTTAAACGTGATGTTTTCCTTCCTGAGTGTCCATGAACAAATGTGTCAAATGAGTCACAGAAGACGCATAGAAACAGGACACAAACTGATATTATATGTTGTAGGAAGGAAGCTGGTCATAGACATGTATCCCAAACTGATCCGGGATCTGAAAATACATTCATGTAAGCTGCAGATTTGTTTATCAGTTCTGTGTACTGAACCTAAAATTCTGTGGCTGGGTGTTAGTGAGTGAAATGCATCCTTGGGGTTGTGGTTCTCTGTTTTAGTCTCAATACTGATGGACTTTTGTTCTGATGAAGTGTCAACCCGGTGAAGACACGTTCTGCACGTACACGGCTGGAGGTGTGAGGAGTTGGTTTACCTTCTGCAGCAGCAGGGAGCCCGAGTATTTGGTGGTGACGTCTCGAAGCTGAGTCGAGAACTCTGACGCCCACTGCTGAACCCTGCAACAGAGAGCAGGACATGAAGCCACAGGACACAAATCCACAGTACCACATACTGCAGTACTGCCACATGCATACTGCAGTACTGCCACACACATACTGCACACCAATTTTCTCCAACTTTGCATCAACCACCTCTGCCCTCCACGAGAGAAAGAAAGAAACAAATGAACAAACAGTGTGTTTGTTTGATGTGTTGTTTTCAGTTTGGCAGTGTGTTGTCGTGGTTATGGCAGTAAAAGGCCATTAAATATGACAGTGATGAAAGAGATTTAGATAATCTGTTCCTCATGTGGGTCACAGCAGAGAGCTGCAGGTGTGTGTGCAGAACCAACACACAACAACAACAACACACGACAACAACAACAACACTGTAAGGTTTGTGATGTTGAGGAGAGCATCTCTCTGCCCACCTTGATGAATATGACAAAACCAAACAGATGCCGTTACCATGGCAACAGCAGGAGCTCATCTATGCAGATGTGCGAACTGATCGGTTCTGACCGGTCAAAATGAAATCATTGGTAGAAAATAATTTCAGACACATCTAACGTCATGTATCTGAACTACAACTGTGACGATTTACAGATAGTGAAGATTTATATTCACACAAGGACAATCTGAGAAATCAGTTCAACAAAATGTATGACTTGTTGAATTTTAGAGTCAAAGAGCAAACCGCCATGGTATGGAAAGGCAGTCACTGGTATCTGTAGCTGTTACTGCAGTCTGTGATTGAATTAAATCAAAGTGACATTTCTGCACGTCCAAATATGTTTGTGACAACATTTCCACTCCAGCTTAATCTCTGCCAACGAGCCCTGCTGATGTCATACTACAGAAGTACACCATTAGAAGTACTCAGATCATGTACTTATGTAAAAATATTGCACTCCAATACGTTAGTGTAGTCTAGTCCTGCATTCAAAATCCTACTTAAAGGACACAAATATCATCAGCAAAATGCAGAACCACACAAACACAGACACACACTTTGTGGTTTCGGTCCATAAAACAGCACCAGAACAGGAACTCACTAGCACTAAAGACTTCAGTAAAGAATTAAGTCTGTTTTTCATGTACAGTTTTTATCTGTGGCTGTTGACCAGCCAAACATGACAATGAACGAGTGTTGATCCAGTGATGTCTTTCAGTTTCGGGACGATGGCTCTCATGCTGTGAATGCTTCCGACTCTTTGGTCTTTTGTTTCAGGCAGTTAACACAAGAGCTTCAAACGTCACAGCCCACACAGAATACACTGGAGGTACTCAGACCGGCTCAGAGGTGTGTTTCTAAAAATGTGAGCAGACAGTCAGTAAAATGAAGGGGCTCTGATGACAGTAAATCCATAATCCTTCCATCAAGATCACCTCCAGAATCCCTGGATTTGTCAAACCATGTAACCATGAAACTACCTGAAACAACCAATCAGAAGTTCAGAGGAGCATCCAGAGCCAGAAGAACAACAATCATTTTTAGAAGTGACTGGTCTCACCTTGGACTTCGGTATACAGTCAATAGTCATAGTTTGTGTCTGAGATCCAGCTGACAAGAAACTGGCCCATAATTTGGACTTCATGCTGGCTGCACTCATATCACAAACATCCATCAGCAGAAAAGACACCCATGACCTGAAGAACAATCACAGACTGGGCTCAAAGGGCAAAACTAAACATTTTTGTCCTCCCACTTGTGATGATACCTTGTGATGCTGTCACATCGTTCAACAGTACTGCAGAGTCTCCTCTCGGGGTCGTCTTTCTGCTGCAGGATCTCACTGCTCTGACAGGTTAAATACACACCAGCACACGTTCCTGTCAAACGATTTTCTAAACGGCAGATTTGTACTGTTTGACTGGAGGCTGCAATGAAATCATCATCCCTGTGATCACACTAAGTCTTTGTCTTATCAGACAACATATCGTTGAGCGTTGTGTTGTTTGATAAGACTTCAGACTCCGGGATCTTCAGCTACCATTGGACTGAGATCCTGTTTTATTCTCTACACCACTTCCTGAAGCAAACAGCCCAAAACAGCTCCATACACAACGAGAATAAGCATCAGACTAAAAGTCCACAAGTCCTCCAAATGACCCTGATGATCTGAGCTGCCGACCGGTTCTGAGACCAGTGGGGTGATGTTAGGACTGGCTGCAGTTACAGAAAGCTAATGCTGACTGTTCAAAACTACTTAATGCTTCGTGACCAAACATCCACCAGACCTGCTGCTTTAACTCCTGAGGAACACATCATGTTCACGAACTGCTGGATGTCTTTTCAGGTGGATTGAACACACTTTTTTGTTGCTATTTTCCCAGTAAAAACATACCCCTATCCTCAGCAGAGCAGGTGTGTTTGTGACCAGGTGACATGGTGGACTCTGTTCAGGCCTGCAGCGGTCAGTCAGCTGCTGAATGTGGGTCAGGGGACAAGGTGACCGGGCCGATGGAGGCGGGGGTGAAGCAGATGGTGGAGGAGGAGGGAGGGAATGTCCTGCAGGGAGACTCTGCTGCTCTGCTGCCTCATGGCTTCATGCTAATGAGGATGTTACCCTAACCCCAACACCTCCCCGGGGGAATTCTGGGAAATGCAGTTTCACAACAAAAACGACGTCAACCTGAGCTGACAAATGACTTTCACTCCGGAGAGCAGAGTTCACATGTGAACCCACAGTCACTGATCTTCTCCTAAACTTAACTGTATAGTTTCTGTGGTGCCGAGGGCTGAACATGCAGTCATGTTGGTTAATGTTAGGAGCTGAGTTAAAGCAGCTGTGAGCCTGACACAAACATAGGAGAGCATTCGCGAACATCCTGAGGGAATCACATTGTGTCAGCAATTTTCCCTCAGGACCCTCATGAAACACAATGCATTCTGGGAGTTTGTGCTGTGAGGCCTAATTCGTGTGAAACACATCAAATCAACACTGTTTTTAAACAAGCTTTACATCCACACCACACTGGGAGCTGCACACTACAGCCAAACATCATCACACCGTGGGGTTTTAAACTGTCCTGCCCTGTGTTTTTATTCCCCCCAAAGCAGGTGGAAGATCCAGCAGAAGACGTGCAGGATACTTACGTCTCTGGTGGGATCTTCATCTGAGCCTGAGTCGTAATCCACAGGCAGAACAATCCCAGAATCCACAGCAGCTTCGTGCCCACCATCCTGCCTTCACCTTCCAACATCAAGCTCCTCGCAGCTTCAAGTCTGAAGTTTTAGAGGTGGTTTCAGAGTCTGTGATCAGTTCTCAAAGTTCAAGAGGATCATAAAACGTTTGTGGGGAACGGCTTCCTCATGTTGGCTACAGCAAGTAGAAGACGGAGGTCACAAAGGTGGGCTTTGGACCCTGGAGGATCTCCATCATGTCTGGATAAACTCATTCTGCTGATGGCATCTTCTCTCCACCTCCTGTTTCAGCTTCTCAGCCTCTTTAAAGAAACTTGCAGATGATCTTTAATGTTGTCCAAGACAAATTAACTGGCAAGTAAAGAAGAGAGAAAATCCTGAGGTTACCAATGAGAGCTGGTCCTTCTCAGACACTTCGGCACCTGCTCCAGGTCCTGGCAGCTTTTTCCCAATTCCTCCAGTTTGCTCCTCATGAAAACTGGACAAATAAGTGGGTTGACTGCTGGGATAAATTTAGGAGGACATAAAACAGTCTGCAACTGATTTTGCAGTCGCTTGCCTCCAGTGTCACCCAATTTGCAACGTAATCCACTCGGATTAAAACCTCCTCTTCCCCATGAAGGGAGGGAGAGAGAGAGAGAGAGAGAGAGAGAGGGAGAGACAACAGGGGAGGGAGGGGAGGGATTGGAGAAGGGGATTGGATGAGGACTCTGTTTTATCTAAGAGGATTAGAGCGATTTCTGGAGACAGACTCTCCTACGACCAATCAGAGCAGCCTGAACCTCAGAAAGAAAGCCTGAGGTTCAGTTTGGCCGCTGACACACACACTGGCACACACTCACGCACACACACACACACACACTCTCTCTGCCAGGTTTCTGTATGTGCTCTGGACCGGATTGGCTGCGACTTTAAACCTAATCTCATAAAAACTAATTGGAGTCAAAGCTGCTGACCAACTACGGCTCACAATCATCTCTCTATCATCCCTGCTCTTCTTCATCCTCCTCCTACCTGCCTTGGTTTCCTGTTCACTCACCTGAACCAAGTCATTCCTATGTGACGGGCTGGCAGGCACGAGGACTCTCAGATGAATCTTCAACAAGAGGGTTTTATTCAACTGTAAGTGGCAGAAACAAGTGACAGAATAAGAACCAATCAGGCTGCAGACTGATCTGAGGGGAACAAATATAATTGGCCCATTTGATGGTAACAGAACAAAGATTTAATATAAAGAAATGTCAAATAAAATGATGAAAATAACATGGCAATCAATCACAAACCTCTCGTGATGTCATGGACACTTCTTTTGACCACTTTGCTGCCTAAACACAGTTTGTAATTGTTCTGTCCTCAATGCGTCTCATGCATGTATCCACAGCTAAATGCTCTACTCCAAACAAGACTCTGTGTATTATCTTCGTAGCAGGTTTATTGCTGAAGTAAAGGTAAAACTAAAAGGAATTAAAACATAACAATTATAAACAGTAAACAATTCTACATCATACTGTGCACCATATCAACCAAACTCTAGTGTGACTAACAGACACAGTAGGCCAGTAAGAAACACAGGTGAAATACATTTCTAATGATCATACAATGGAAGATTTGCCACTTAAAAACATCAGCACATGACAATAAAATTACAGAAACATATTATTATGTACCAACGATGCAACTCAAACAAGCTGTATGCTGGAGTGGCTGATCAACACTGGAAGCTGGCAAAACATGTTATTCTGTTACTTTGTTCTCACTTCCTGAATAAAGTTTTTTCCAACATCAACAAAACACTGACTGCTAAACTAAAATTGGCCAGTAGGTGGTGGTACTGTGCTTTTTCTATTCACATTTAAGCAAAATGCAATGAAATAAATTAAATGCATCAAATCTTTAATTGACGCTCTGAGTTTTATAAGCTGAACAGAACAGTAGTTTCTGCAACCAGGGGTCTCAGTCAAGCCCATGAAAACTCAAGATGTTTGATGACGTAGTGAAGCAGTGTGTCATCATGGGAGTTGCTGTTCATTGTTCATGAAAATCTCTCTGCCTCGACTCAGGCAGAAACAGTTGAGTTGATTTGGTGAGGAAACCTCGGAGCAGATCCCGGCTCTAAGTGGGCGGCCATCTGCCTTGATCGGTCGGGTTGAGAGAGACAATTCATCTGCAATATTCTTTTTCAGTCAAAACACTAAACGTCCTCTCTTGTGGGACAGCCGACTGAACCCACTGAACCAGGATTTGGTACTGTTGCTCGAACGAAACTTTACACAATGATGTTTACTTAACAAATGGATTAAGTAAACTACAGATTTGTCAATATTAGCTGCAGTTATAGTCAAGGTTGTATGATCAGAGAAGATGAAGATGACGATGAGGATGAGGTGACTCTGGAAGCTGTCTGTCTGACAGACTTCGAGATTGTTCAGTTGTTTTCTGGGACAAACAGGAAGTCAAAGCAGAGGACGCTACAGTAACCTCTTTGATGTTTGCCCTCCATCACATCCTGTGAAGCTAATGTGCTGTAAACTTCTGACAGTATGAGGGAGGATGTTCGAGTGGTTGGTTATGAAACAGGAAATGCTGAACACATTAAACTGCCATGAAGACCTAGTAAGCAAAATGAATCAATTTTTAGAAAAAGATCATGTTTGATCGTTTCTGAGGAAAATACGGGAATGTTTTCCCCTCAGGAGTTTGACCTGAAATACTGAACCAGTATTTCTTATCTGATCTCATCTGTCATACTTCACTGAGACTTCAGCTATCAGGTGTTATCAGGTAAAACTTCTCACATGCCTGCTGGAGCAGTTCATGAATTGTTGATCAGAGTCCCCAGAATAACCACAAACTGATCAATAGATCAGAATGTCAGAGAAGATCTGATCCCTGAGCAAGCATAGCATCACATCCACACAGTGTCCTCACGATCATCACACTGATCAGTCATCACAGGACAGCTGATCAATCAGTCCCACTGCGACACTCTGAAACTCTGAAATATGATCAGAATGTACTGATTATTACAGCTTGTGTGTTTCTGCAGTCTGCAGAGGAAACAAAGAGTCAACAGCTCCCTCTAGTGTTACAAAACACAACATACAATTATTATCTGTGGTCTCACACACACACAGACACACACTGACGCTATGTTGCTGTAGTCATCCTGAAAGTTTTATTCGAGCTGCTGTTTGTGCTCACAGTTCACATGGTCAAACTTCCAGATGAAAACTTCATTTCATCTTCAACTTTATCATTCATTCAACTTACATCCTGAACTGATCATCTATGAGCGAGATGTCTCACTCCTCAGCTGCAGCTGAGCTGTTGATCCACTAGCCCGAGGTGGCACTTTTCTCACCTTGCTTGCTGAGCCCTGAATCTGGTCACAAGCCACAGTAGTTCAGTGAGATCAGTGCAGGAACGTTGTGATGATGGAGCAGAAGAAAAGAGCATCGTGTTCGCTCACATCTGAACCATGAAAACTCAGTCAACTGAACTGAAACCTGTGGCTGTGATGTGACTAACTGTGATCCTGAACTGCAATGGAAATGGACTTTCGTTTTCTCTTGGATTTTCATTCCTACATCTTTACACAGCAAACAGCTGCTGAGCTCTCGAAGTCCAGTCCGTCATCCTGAGCCTCGTGTTAACACTCAGGACACACTGCAGTGTGTGTGTGTGTGCGTGTGTGCCTCATCCCTCTGATATGGGGGGCTTAGTCGGCCTGCAGCACAACAATGGTCGTATTGAGGAGGCCATTGGCCCTCATGGCCTGCATGGCGGGTTATGGAGAGGTTTGAGGGGGCCAGTGGGGGTTTTTCTGGGGGGATTGTTTTGCGTCGAGAGCCTGAGCCCTGCAGCTGTCGCCTGGCACGCTCCAGCCTTGGGGAGAACCGACAGCTCACATCAGTGCCAAGCGAGGCCTCTGTCATCGTGGGGCATCTGGTAGGGGGTGAAGGTGGGAGGCGAGCGGTGGGGGGAGCGACCACTGTAAGCCCACCCTCCCTCCCTCACCCCTGGGCCGCATCTATCTCTGATGCTCTGTTCACACAGAAGTCAAGTCGTTTGTATCGCATGCATGTGACCTGTTGTCAGCTCAGAGAATCCAAACCAGCAACTGTCAGTCACTCAAACACTTCATTCTCTCGAGCTGCTGTCAGAGGAGGCCAAACTGTGAAAAACAGCCCAGATCCATCAGCGCCTGGAATCTGACAGTTGGAAGATGATGAGTTATGTCAGACCTGGGCACAAAGGGCCGGTGTGGCTGCGGGTTTTTGCTCCAACCAACCAAGAGCACACAGTTTGACCAATCAACTGTCTGAAGACTGAGATCAGTTGATTAAAGATTAAGATTAAAGTGACATATTTTGTCATTGGAGGGAACTCACTCCAACAAAATTTGTTCTCTGCATTTAACCCACCCAAGTGACGTGCACACACACACAGCAAACCCGGGGCAGTGGGCGACCGCGTGCAGCGCCCGGGGAGCAGTGGGGGTTAGGTACCTTGCTCAAGGGTACCTCAGCCATGGACACCGGGACGGGGAATCGAACCAGCGATCCACCGGTTACGGGTCCGACACCCTAACCGCTGATCCACGACTGATTAAATGAGTCAAGTCTGGTGTGCTGCTGCTTGGTTGGAAAGAAAACCTGCAGCCACACCGGCCCTTTGTGGAACAGTTTGCCCAGGTCTGAGTTATGTAAACTGGAACTGGGAACAGTTTATGTCCTGCTGAATAAAAATGGATTCAAAAGCTCTCTTTATCAGCACTCACTTTCAGTTTCATGAGACAAGACAAGACAACTTTATTTGTACAGCCCATTTTTACAAGCAGTTTGTCTCAAAGGGCTTAACATAACATCACAGCAACATCCTCTGCCCTTCGACCCTCACATCGACTGAGGAAAAACTCCCAGAAGAACCTTTAACAGGAAACACTGGGAGAAACCTCAGGGTGAGCAGCAGAGGAGGGATCCCTCACCCAGGACGGGCGGACGTGCAGTGGATGTTGTACAGGCAGGAAAGCAGTTACAGTTTTTCACAATTGTTAAAACACATTTTTGAATCCTCCTGTCCTTTTCTCAGAATTCTAATCACTTAACTTAAACTTAACTCAACTTAACTTAACTCAAACTATATCCACAAAACCTCTGATTCTTTTTGCAAAATCACATCATCACCTCAAAATAGTTGTACATGTGCTCAAAACTGAACAATGTTGTCAGATCTTGCACAAATCGGACAAAATTGGAAAACTGCTGAGTAGCCATTAAACACTACACCAAAAAAAAATGAAAACACAGTGGTCCAGGCATGTTGCTTATAGAGAAATGTTTATGCACAATAAAGTATAGCTTATGCATTTTGTATCTCCAAAAGTAAAGACAAAAAAGATTTCACAACTCAGTGGATTTAGCATTTACTCTGCTCTACTCTCCAAACATAAACTATAGTATAAGAGGTACTGTGGAAAAAAAACAATCAACCTGAAATTGACAAATACAAATGAAAGTGTACAGCCTATAATTTACTGTAAAAGGTTAAAAAAAACAACAAACAAACAAACAAAAAAAACCTCAAATGACAATCATTGAGCATTATTGAGCATCATCCTGTCTTTGGGCTGGGTCAGGCCACAGCACTTCATCCACATCACACGCTATATTTACCCTTGCCAGACAACGGGGGAAAAAACCCGTAGTGTGCCGTACCCAACCCTGACACATCTCCTCGCCAATGTCATCACAGGCTAGTTCCATGGCCTCAAGAAGATTAAGCCTGGTGTAGGGCTGCAGCTCATACACCTTCCATCTCCAAATGGAGAAAAACTCCTCTATTGCATCGAGGAAGGCAAGTATAGAACCATTCTCTGACTTGCACAGCACGGTGAAAACTAACATTGTCCCAAACTATAACATAAATAGGTCGCTCAATCATCTCCTGTTCTTGCTGTTCATTCGCAGACAACATATTTCTAAGACCACCAAGAAAGGTGAGAAGGTGCTGGGTGTTATATGGCCCCGGAGTGGCATGATGGTGAAGAACATCCCGGTTGCTTATAGCAGCACGCAGTGTTACATTACCACCATGCTGGCCAGGGACTTCAACAATGGCTGGTTGGCCAATTATGTTCCTGTCTGTCCTTCTTCTCTTGGTGAGATTGAAGCCAGCTTCATCAACAAAAATGAATTTGTGGGGTCTCTCCATGGCGTCCACTTCAAACATTCTCTGCAATTAGACGGATATAGTTACTTTATATCATATAGTTATATTTATTATAGTTTTGTAAGTGCTTCAAAGAGACAGGCCTATGCTGTGGAGTACAATGTATGAATTCTTCATTAACATACATTGTATATGTAATGTGATGCCATTGAACATGACAATAATATATATATAGTACAGTACCATAGCTAACTGAACACTTACACTAATGTACATACTGAAACCGCTGCTCCTTTACCCTTTCAGAATTACGTTCAAAGGGCACTCTGTAAACTTGTTTCATTTGTATCCTGTTGCGATGGAGGATACGGTGAATGGTGGAAAGGCTCACACTATTCAGATTCAGAATTCCTTTATTTATCCCTGAAGGGAAATTCTTTTCCGTACAGACTTTGCACTTGCAGTATTCCCGACCAAGAAAGAAAAGTGAAAGGTATAAAAATAGGATAAACAAAACAAGAGTATAAATCTAAAATCTAAAAGTACAGGTATTTACATGTGTTCAAAATTAAAAAAAATAAAAATACAGTGCATGTGTAAAGACACTATATACATTGTATATATAAAGTGAGTGTGTCTGTCACAGTGCAGAGTTTAACAGTTTGATGGCGACAGGCAGGAATGATTTCCTGTGTCGCTCTGTGGTGCATCATGGGAGTCAGAGTCTGTAGCTGAACGAGCTCCTGTAGCTGATCAGCACATTGTGGAGAGGGTGAGAGGGAAAGTCCAGTATCCTCCTCTCAGACACCACTGTCAGAGAGTCCAGTTCCTCTCCCACAACATGGTGGCCTTCTTAATGAGTCTATTGAGTCTGTTGGTGTCCCTCACCCTCAGGCAGCTGCCCCAGCAGACAGCAGCATATGTGATGGCACTGGACACCACCGACTCATAGAACATCCTCAGCGTCATCCTGCAGACGTTGAAGGACCTCAGCCGCCTCAGAAAACAGAGGTGGCTCTGGCCCTTTCTGTAGACCATGTCCACATTTTTGCACCAGTCCAGTTTGTGGTGCAAGTACAAAGTACTATTGATTCCCTCGAAGTCTGTATCGTTCTCAATAATTTGTTGCTGTATTTCTCGTAGTGTAAGGGCATTGTTTTGATGGATGATGTCAGCTACAATGGCCTCCTGCTGGGGTGTGAACATGGGTGTCCTCCCTCCCCAGTATGGCAGTCTTGCAATTCTGCAAAAAGAGAATGTGCAAAATATATGTAATGTAATGTTCTAATATATATATGTACAGTATACAGTAGTACTTTAAACTTTCAATGATAAAACAGCACAGTAAAGTAGACTGTATCTGTTCTCATGTCTGAATCTCCAGATTATGGTGAAAAACGGTAACAACATGAGATATGGGATAGATGGGGAATGTTCAGTCAGGGGAGAGCTGATGGAGGCTGATGGAGGCTCCTGGTGGGCAGGCTGGGCCGTGAACAGCGAAAGCAGGATCAGCAAGTTGGTTGATGAGCAGGGATGGCAGGCAGGGTAGAAGCACAGGGAAGGAGCTGGTGCAGGTGGAGGTTGGTGCTGGTGGATGGAGCTCTGGAGAAATCTGTGAAGACACAGAGAGAGTGTGAGACACCAAGGCCAGACTACACAGTATAACACAGTAGCTGTTAGTTACTTCTGCACATGTTCAGCCCCTCCCTCACATAAATGTGACACCTGAGCAGTGACACGCAGAGTGACCTGTGAGAGCGTCATGAGGGATCCTCCTGACGCCAACTGTAGGGTCAGAGGTCAACTGGTTTCCATAGCAACATGCCAGTTACATAATATCCTTCACACACACGCACACACAGGACTGCTCTCACTGTCAGTAAACACTGATCAGTTTCAAAGTGACCTCCTGCTCTCAGGATGTGCAGCCATTTTGGTGGTTGAGCTTCACTAGGCTGCCTGTCCACACTGCATGTCAACGTATGTTAAACTCAATTTGGAAACCCTTTCTAGAAACTTTATTTTCTTCATCCAAGTGAATGACTCGTGTGATCTTTTAACTAGTGGACAATCTCCCCTCCTCCTGCTCTGCAGAGACACTCAGCAGAGACGCTCGCTGGTCGTCCATCCCTCCCCTAAATGCTCTCACTGTGGCCTACCTGTGCTGTAAGTACTCATTACCGGTGTGACTTCACTCAGTTGATTTTGATCCCTCTGATAGGTCGTGTCATTAATGGCATCCAGTGTGTGTGAGCTGAGCTCCGCCCTCCATCAGACTCTGCAGAGAAAACAGAGAAGCAACCATGATAACAAGAGTGAAGCCTCGTCATAGTGTTTGAACAGGAAGGAGCTGTGAACTGCACCCTGTCCAGACTGGTTCCTGACTGGATTTACCCTGCTTTCACACACACACACACAGATAAAAATAGATGGGGAGTCAAGTTGAGTCAGATTTATTTATAGGCCAGATTTCATGCACACAACATGTGCACATGACACAACAAACTGAGCAGCGTTTACAGCTGAGAAGAATGTATATGACCAACAGTTCGCTGATAGTTGGTAAATACATCTCACAACCAGAAACTTTAATGAAAACATCTTTTCAAAATGCTTTGCTGTTGAATTAACGAACCAAACAGAACTAATTTAAGCTGCAGATGTGCTTGTCACTTTTCTCGGCTCTTAAAACGTCAGGTTTCACCCGTCGTCAGCAGCACAGTCACAGAACAGGATCAGCGGTCGGATGTTTCTGTTTGAGATGCTTCTGTGCTTCATGCCGTCGATAAAAATGAATGGGGTTTTTCCTCCCATATTACATCAGTGCCATCCACATCCTTAAAGGCTGAAATATTCATGGTGTCATATGTTTAATATAAAATCCAGACTTGATCGGTTTAAACTGCTGCCCTCCTCCATCACTTCTCTGTCCACACTGCTGAGTGGCGCTCAACTCACAGTTGGATGATTATTTATCAGCCGGCACTGGGCCAACAGTTGCTGCTTTGCCTCCCTGTGTTGCCACCTGGACCTGTCACTTCACTTCAGTCCTGCTGCTGCTGCCTTAGAGCTCACAGACCGACAACCACTTCAGCCTGAAAACATGATGATCTGACTGAAACTGTCAGTGTCGTCTCAGTCAGCCCTGAAAACAACAAACGTTCATTATAGCTGGAAATACAATTCTGATGGTTCCTTAGGTGGAACCGGACATCCCAAAAGGTCTAAACTCACTCCTCTCCCATGGGCAGAGCTTTTATATAGAAAGTCTATGAAATCTAAAACCTTACATTAACATGAGGAAAATGTTTTAGGTCCTCATTAACAATGGAATCTAAACATTCAGTCATTTAAATTGAATGATTAATTGTAACTGTATCTCAGTGTGCAGCCTTGGATCCCAGTGGTGTTCACTCATGTATTGTGCTATAGACTCTCGCAGCTCGATGGAGAAACAGACACAATCATCTGAGCGCCGATAGGTTATCTTCTGAAACCAAACGGGTGTTAATGTTGATGTCAGGTGAATAAAACAACAACAAAAGTAGTAGGACGGATGGATGGATGGATGAGTCCATTTAGAACCTCTTCTGGACCTTTCAATCACACCACATGATCTTCCTCAGTAGTGAAGTTTGGCCAGTTGTCAGATGATTGCATGTTAATTTCTTATTTCTCTCCCATGTTGACTTAAAGGATAACAATAGTTCTAAGTCCTGTTTCTTTCTCTACTGGGAGTCTTGTGGGAGGGGATGTGGAAAAGAAAACATCTGATGAAAAAGATTTGACCCTTTGGTCGACTGTAAGATTTGATCCAACAAGAAGTTCTTCGTCAGATTGAAATGTCGTCTGTTTGATAAAGTGTTGTGTGTCTCTGGGTGGCCTACTGCATCTTTCTATCACTGGCTGTATAAACATGTCAAACTGGCAGATCAGAAAACCTTCATATGAGTCTTTCGCCTCACCGAGGAGGAAAGGTCACTCCAGCTCTGATGTTCTGATGGGTTTCAACATCCATAACTGCAGCAGTTGTTCATCTGTTAAAGCTTAAACCTCATCACTGAGACGCCAGCACCTCTTCCACAGTCTACCCGATCCTCATATCACTTCTTTTCTATGTGTTTTCAGAGGCCGTAAAGTCTCCAAACAGACTCGCTGTAAAGATCAGGGCCCTCCATCAAACCAAGGACGCTCGCCCAGCGCCTCCCTGTGTGGTCACTTGTAAACTCATCCTCGTGGCGACCCGCAATGCTGCCACTTGCCTAGCACATAAAAACACCTCATTAAAGAGCCCATTACCTTTGGATGGTGTGGCCCTCCACAAAAACAACAACCGCCCCCCACACACATGTTTTTCCTCTTTTGAGTCCTTGATCAACAAATCCACCAGAAAACATAGGGCCTTCACTGCTCCAAACTCCAGAGGCAGTTTCATTCACCTGTTAAAGGAAGCAGAGGGTCGTGTTTTGTTACAAACTGTCTGCACAACTTCACTAAAGACGGGAGAAGAATCTTATTCTGCGACACTTTCATTTGAGCCATGTGTGTGGAGGTTTAGGAGGAAGGAGAGATCAGATCACTCCATCAACCACTGTCAACCACCTCAATGAAATAAAGTTTTGTGGCTTTGAACTGTAAAGAGGCTGCAGTCTGTGGCCACATGTTGTGTTTTACAGCCGGTAGATTCCTCCATCCTGAATCAGAGGTCAGTTCCTCATGGCAGCGTTCAGATGTGATGATTCAGACTCACTCTGAAATGTTTCTTTTGTTGGTCAGAAGGTTAAAAGCAGAACGTGAGTGGAGGTTCAGTCATGTCTTCCTCCTCTGTGGAAACCGGACTCAGGACTCAGTTTTGGGCTCCTCTCAGAGCTAGAGCAATTTTACTTTCTGATGATGATCAAGGATGAGTTTTGAAGGTCATCATTAAAAAGAATTAATGATTTATGCAACTCAACTTGACTCAACAGCTGTGACATCATCTTAAACATGACACACAGGAACAATGGAGGAACACATCCTTCCCTTTTGTATTCTCCTTAGTCACCTGACCTCTGGGTCTTGTGCAGGCCGTCATTTTTAAAATCAAGTGAATAAAAAAACTGTGGTCACAATTTGCAGGACATACAGCATGTCCATGTCTCCAAAGTGACAACTTTCTCAATTCATCAGTGGTCTGCGTGTTCTCACTTAACTTTTTATTATTGGCTCAACTCACTTGAAAACATGACTGAGTTGAAACCAAAACAAGCACCAGCTGCCAGATATTATGCATAGCTTTTGATAAAGCAGAACAGAACAGAGAAAACTCAGCATATGACTGTGACTTCATTAACTTAGATTTTATTGTGAATGTGGAAGAACGTTTGGGTTTGCTCTTCCATTACGGTAATGAATTGAATCACTGATCCTTGCACTGACAGAAGAATGTCAGAACCAACCAGAGGTCATTTCCAGCAGGACCAAACCAGCTCCAGACCAGTTGAAACCTCTGGCACAGCTCTGGCCTCCCGCTCTGCCCCTTCAAACTATCAATAAAAGGATTCCAACTTGGCATGACGCTCAGATTCTGCAGACTGAACTGATGATTAACACACAAGAGATTCTCAGAGCGGCAGAAATCCCTTCTCTGCTGCACGGTGTCCTATTACCCAGCACAATTTTCAGGGGTTTTAGCGTCTTCCTGTGGAAATCAATATATTCTCTGTGTTAAAAACAATTCATGGTGAAGGTCTGACCAAAACGAATCCTGAGCTCAGTGGCCGCCTGCTGCTGCTGAAAGGCCATACTTCAAAGTGCTCATCCACAGACCCTCAGATTGACCCCCAAACCTCTCAGTCAGCAGGCAGCCAACTTATTTTACCATCACAGCTCAGTGATGTGATATTATATGAGATTTGTCCAAAGGTGCAACATTAAACCTTCACAGGAAACAAAGTCATCAGTGACTCGAAGCTTCAGCTGCAAGGATCCAAATGACTTTTTTTTTAGCTGAGTCATTGTTCAGACTAAGAGCACAATGTGCCGGAAACAAACCTTACAAAACTAACTGAACAGAAAGGAAACGAGAGCAGCTTGACTCGTTTTGGTTTGCTGCTGCGACACTCAGCTCTTCAGCACAGATGGTCTGAGGTGCACCTTTATAACAGATGATTAATGTGGAGTAATAATAATGAAAATAGAACTCCAAGTTAGATATTCAGACGCTGAAGACTCTGAATGTGGAGATGTGTTGTCAGATGTGAACCCTTGCTGTTTGTTTCCCTGCTCTTTGGTTTAGTTTTATGTTTGCCCTCTTGTTCTTATGGTTTTACATGTTCTTTGAATTGTAAGAATTACATAAAGTCAAAACTGCATCAACAATTTGAACCTATTTGACAGATTAAGAAACAGAGCTCTGATCAATGTGAACAACATTTCTTACGTAGCACCAAATCTAACTCGTATCTTACTTGATACCATAAAAACAATTTTATGCTGTGCTGCAGCTGTCAGCGTCACAGTTTAGGTCAAAGTTAAGCAAACTTTAGAGAATGTTCATTTTGATATGATAACCTGACCCAGCTGGACTGACAGACTTTCATTTCTCTGCATGTTCAGATCTGCATCTGATTTTAGCTGCGTCAGAGAGAACTGGACCGGAACACAAAGTCCCGGTCCAGGACCTGAAGAACCTCTTACTGCATGGGTTAACATGTCCCACTACACACACACACACACACACACACACACACACACACACACACACACACACACACATACATACACACACACACACACACACACACATATACACATATACACATACACACATACACACACACACACACACACACACACACACACACACACACACACAGAGCATCAGTCTATCTAATCCTCCCAAAGCAGCAGCTTTAGTGTAATTCACGCTGCAGCTGTCCACTGCTGGAAGAATCGAGAAATTGTCCTGCACATGTTCAGCTCCAGGAACAAATGTCACGGAGCACAGCAAATGAAAAAACAAGATGGACTCTGAACCTCACACAGACACTCACACTCACACACACACACACAGTATAAACATGCACGTGATGGCATGATATGTAGTCAGGGAGGAGGGCAGTCAAGGTTGGAGTGGAATGTGTGTGTGTGTGTGTGTGTGTGTGTGTGTGGGTCGAGGTTGATGAGGTTGTGCAGTGTGTTTGTCACATGACTGAAATAAGTTATGTCCAATCATTTGATTCGATTTGAAGTCATGTGATATATTGAACTGGGAGCAGCTGTGGACTCGCTAGGCTGGACTCTGGTCACAGTGGACCACATGTGAACCACCTTGCGCTTGTATGGTGGCTCACATATGGCTGCTGCTTTCAGTTAGCAGTGCAGTCCGGTGAAACACAAATCACAATCAAGCTCTACAGATTTACGTTGAAATTAGTACAGATGTGTGAAAAACTGCAGTTCCTTCAATGGCAAATTGAGCATGGCTCCAAAAGTGAGTCAGTTCCCATAAGACTCCATGTTGAAATGTTCACCTGTACAGCAGAAATCAACACGTTTACAGCCTGGTACAGAACTTAGTTTGAGTGTCTACAGCTGATGTATCTGTTTGTGAGGACTGCACAGGGATGAATTTCCATATAACTCACTCACATATAACATAAAGTTATACATAATGAATGGCGTAGCCACTTTGAGTGACAGCTAGCTGC
The DNA here is from genome assembly GCF_020382885.2 of Scatophagus argus. Taxonomy (NCBI): domain Eukaryota; kingdom Metazoa; phylum Chordata; class Actinopteri; family Scatophagidae; genus Scatophagus; species Scatophagus argus. Next base: position 218,043 of record NC_058499.1, on the reverse strand, counting down.
TAACTATCTGCTGGGCTTTACTTCAGCTCATCCAGGTCACTAAACCTGACCTCTGGGTTGTGTTTATGGTGTTTTCATAAATATTGATATATAATCTGGCTTGCTGTGTGGTAAATAAACAGACCTCAGTGTAGCAACAGGTACTATGGTTAACCCCACCCAACCCTGTTAACTTTCAGATGGCTGATGTGAGCTGGCGAGCTGTAGAGGAGGAACTGCTGAAATCCGCTGCAATGTAGGCTTTAGGATGACAGAAAGAACCGGATTCTCTTTGTCTGAGTGTGTGTATGTTCAGTTCAGCCTCTGACTGCGCTCAGTGCTTACCAAACACCATCAGTGCTTGCTGCTGCTCGCTAGCTTGTGACTGATGAACATTAAAGTGCTCCGGCTGTCTGAGGTGAGTAAACCTGTTGTCAAACTCTACTATAAAGAGAAAAAGTTCTCTTTATGCTCTTTATTATCAATACATTTGACTTTGCTAAACTCTGAAAGGTGTTAAGATGAGAAGAAGATACAATGACTGAGTGAATGCTGGTGCGCTTTTAGCTGCCGCTGCTCCCTGGCCTCTTTTAAGTAATTTTATTGCCTGTGGACTCTGCAATTGTTCTCTGTGTGTGGACCATTCATTAATCCAGTTCTCCTTTTATAGTATCTGAGCTGACATTCGCGTCTGATTGTGATAAGTTAGCCTACCGGCTGCCTCCGCTGCTGTCACAGCCTTGACAACTATGTGGATTAATTATGTGTGGCTTGTGCTCACCTGGAATATCCTGGTCTTCTATCCATGATCCGCCGACAGTACTGCTCCAGTACTCTGCTGCAGAGTTTCTTAAGCTCCGCTTGCATCTGCAGGCCACCTTCATCGGCCCTGCTCCTGCACCCGGACATCATATACGTGCCTTGTCGGAGGTACGTTCACCGCGGCTCCTGTTGGAACTTCCATCAAGTCTCTCTCTGGTCCACTGCTTGACGTCCACAGAGGAACACAGGTCGCTGCGCTGATCACAGTGTGTTAGTCCGCCGAGCTAGTTTGACAGCCGTGTTAGCTGACCTAGCTAACACGTTTGTCAAACTCAGCAGCACTACTGTCAACTTTGGTCTTTTCAGTGTCCACTCACTCAAGAATAAGGGCCATCTTGTGCAGGATCTCCTCAATAACCGTAAGCTTGACTTTTTGTGTCTAACTGAAACGTGGCAGCAGCCCCATGAATTTACACCAGTCAGTGATGCTACTCCTCCTACTTCCATCTCCGTAACGTCAACCGTCTCTGTCCTTCCCTCACTCGATAGATGTGCTTTACATATTTATATAGTTTTGGGAGCCACCTGATGGTGTTATTTTGCAGCTGCATAGCTAGATTTCATTGCACATGGCACTTACCCCAGCAGAGAAAAAACTTTCCTTGCTGGAGGTGAGTGCAAGCTTCAGCTTCAAACTTCAAACTTAATTTTGTCAGCATATTTTTACATACATTGAAATTCACTTTCTCTGCATTTAACCCATCACTGATCAGAATTCCTTTATTTCAGATCTGAATTTCAGAAAGAATTCCTTTATTTAAACTTAAATTTATTTAAACACACAGGAGCAGTGGACTGCCATGTCAGGTGCCTGGGGAGCAATTGGGAGGGTTATGTACCTTGCTCAAGGGCACATCAACTGAACAATGGGGGGGTGGGGGCATTCCTCTCAAACCTCTAGGCCAAGGTTGCCTCATGGCTGTGGTTACAAGGATTACTACTATGTAATTATGAAGTTTCAGATGATTTCTTGTAAAAATAGTAATTTATAGTTTATTTTCATAAACTTTCTGAGCATGTTGAATGAACTGCTAGTCAGTCATTGCTAGTGCACCATGCTACTCTATGGCTTGTCATTTCGTTTTGTAACTTTAACTTTAGAAAGTAACTTTCTTTTACTCTTCATGTACAGATGATGATGCATGCAGCTGCATGCATATATTGTGATTTTCTTACATTTTATACCAGGTAGGCTCCATTTAAAATGGGTTTGAAAATGTTTGGGAACCCCCGAGAGCGTTGTGCTTCGTAGCCTGTTACTGTTGTAGCATGTTAGCATTTTGATTGTCCTGCTTACTATGCAGTAGAATGTAACAAGCAACACCCGAACGCCTCTCAGACAGATGATTTATGATGTCAGCTCTGATAAGATCTGCTCTCTCATTTTACATGTCAGGAATTTCGCTGACACTCTACCTAAAATGATTTGTCAGCAGGCCAACAGGAGGATCATGAAAACATGTAATGCTGTACTGCAAGTGCTTGGAGAGTTCATCACTCCCTTTTCTTACAGTACAGCAGATACAGCACACTATTAACACCAGGAGGATCCAGTGGGAGCATAGTCAACCTGCAGTCCTCTGGTGGCCATGTTGGAAATATACATACCAAGTATCTGGCTGTGATCTGACTTCATACCATCAACTGTGTGATGGGGAGATGGAATAACACAGCGATGACTGGCATCTGGGGAAGTTCATCACTGCACTTTGTTCCAAGTGTCTGAGAGCAGTGATGTGTTTCTTTGTGGTGCTGCAGGAGGCCCAAGAGTCTTCAGGTATTCTAATCATGACATTTTATATAATTTGCTGTGCTGCTCTTCAGTCACTGCAGTTTGCTAAATGTCTTTTATTTGCTGCTACCTTCATTTCATGTCATTCAGTGCTTACTTTTTATCACTTTTACAACAGTTTCATCATTATTCTTGCTCTGAAATGATGAGAACCTGAGAGAAAATAAAATTCACAAGCCAAATCTTGATGCAAAACTCAGATGCAGTTTGGTTATTAATAATCAAAAACTCTTTCTGTTTGGAAGACAAAATTCTACATATTTCACATTAAAAGTAATTGAACTGCAGTCCTAAGGCTTCAAAAAATAGCCATGCACAGTTTGTGATTCTGAGCTGGAGGATGAAGGTAATAAAGTATTTTGTCTCTCTGATCAGAATATTTTGTAGAGAAATCAAATCTGTGGAATAAAGCTTGTAAATATCTGTCCTGTAGCAGCTCTGATCCAGCGGAATGTTTGACTTGCTCTCCTCCTGTAGATTCATTAAACTGATCCTGCCATCTTTTCCTGTAAAGAGATACCAGAGAAAGGTCTCGTAGCCTGGGCACGGCAGCCTGGCCCTCAGTGACGCTCTGGGATAAAATAGTCTCATAAAGTCATCCGTCAAATGAGTCTGTCAAAGGTCAGTAACAGCCGAGGGAAACCACCGAGATGAAACCGAACCCAGCAGGAACATCCCAGAATATTCCTGAATTCACACCCTACTGTTTTTACACTGTCAGGATTCCTTCCTTCCTTCATCCTTCCTTCCTTCATCCTTCCTTTCTTCATGTCTCTGCAGCAGATAGAAAGTAAATAATTTACTCAGCTTCATTTTTCAGTGTTATGATGGAATACATCACATTCTGCATGGGGACTGTCAGTGAAACACATCTGGGTCTTTCCCAATCAAAATCCCTGGATGACCAGTGAGGTCAGGCTGCTCCTAAAAGGCTGCCTTCAGGTCAGATGACAAAGAACTGTACAGTGCTGCTAGAGGAGAGAAATCAGAAAGGCCAAGTCGGATTACAGGAGGAAAATAGAGGACCACCTCTCTAACAACAATCCTCGGCAAGTGTGGCAGGGACTACAGCAGCAGACCAACTTCAGGGGACAGACCAGCACAGCTGCACACTCCAGCGCCGCACTGGTTGAAGAGGTGAACACGTTCTTCTCATGCTTCGAGACCACAGCAGCTTACAATCACACCACCTCTGCCCCAATCTGTTCCCAGCTCCAAACCACTGACTGTGCAGGCACAGGATGTGGCGTGGATATTCAGCAGGGTGAACTCCAGGAAAGTGGCTGGGCCTGACGGTGTTTCCGTCAAGGCACTAAAGGCCTGTGCCGACCAGCTGTCCCTGGCCTTCACAAAAATCTGCAACCTGTCTCTGGCGCAGGCTTCCATCCCTGCCTGTCTGAAGTCATCCAGCATCATTCCCATACCCAAAAAATCACCCACAGCACAGCATGCCTCACTGACTACCGTCCAGTTACACTCACCCCTGTCATCAACATCACGGTTGGTCCTAGGCCACATCAAAGACTGCCTCCCTCCAACCTTCGATCCCCACCAGTTCGCTTACAAAGCGAACAGATCGACTGAGGACGCCATGTCCATCACCCTCCACAATGTGCTGAGCCACATGGAACACAGAGACACCTGCGCTAGCGTGTTCTTTGTAGACTACAGCTCAGCCTTTAATACAATCATTCCTGACATCCTGGTCAGCAAACTGTCCAACCTAGGACTCCACCCACTCATCTGTTCCTGGATCAAGGACTTTCGCACAAACAGACCACAGACAGTTAAACTCGGACCTCACCTCTCCTCCACCCGGGCACTGAGCACAGGCTCCCCACACGGATGTGTACTGAGTCCACTGCCCTACACCCTCTACACCGCGGACCGCGAGCCAGCCCACACCAGGAACACCATAGTGAAGTTCATGGACGACACTACTGCGGTGGGGCTGATCTCTGGGGATGATGAGTCAGCCTACAGAGATGAAGTCCTGAATCTGTGTGGTGTCAGGCTAACAACCTCATCCTAAACACCACTAAGACTAAGGAGATCATCCTGGACTTCAGGAAGCACAGAGCAGACCCACCCCCACTTTACATCAACAGTGACTGCATGGAGAGGGTCCACAGCTTCACCTTCCTGGGCACCACCATTTTGGCTGACCTCACTTGGTCCATCAACACCAAGTCCGTCATCAAGAAGGCACAGCAGCACTTGTACTTCTTGAGAGGGCTCAGGAAGAACAATGTAGATCAGAAGTTGCTGGTAACCTTCTACCGCTCAACCATCGAGAGCATTCTGTCCTACTGCATTACAGTGTGGTTTTCCCACTGCACTGAAGCTGAGCGGCAGAGGCTCCAGAGAGTGGTAAAGACGACGCAGAGGATCATCAGCTGCCCTTCCCCCTCCCTGAAGGACATTTACCTGTCACGCTGCCTCACCGTGGCTACACCCATCCTGCCTTCCCTCTGTTTGACCCGCTGCCCTCTGGCAGGAGATACAGGTCCATCAGAACCAGGACAAACAGATTCAGGAACAGCTTTTTTCCACAAGCAGTCACCATACTGAACATACACATACACTAACCACACACCACTCTGACCTGACATGTGTGCAATACAGCTCTGCATCTTGACACTTTCGAGACAGAGCAGTTCAACACCAAACTCTTTAATTTAGTGTTTGATATAACATTCCCCATGAGCGAACACTTGGAGACAGTAGAAAGGAAAGACTTCCTTTTACAAGGCAGAAACCTCTTAGCAGACCCAAGATCACCACCAAATGAGACGAGTGTGAGAATCACTTGAACCTGACCGAAGCCTCAGAGAGAAGCTTTGCTGTGTCTGCCCGTCCAGACAGAGAGCAGACACGACTGAAACTGATCTGTGAAAACCAAACAGATCACTGGCCTCTTCCCAGGCCCCCCTCCATTCATATTCATCTCATAAGAAAATAACAAACCTATTAGTGCTGATCATCAACCATAAATATCAAACAATGGCCAGGCCCAGATGGGGAGGATTATGTCGCCTTAAAGTCATTACCGTCACATCCTCTCCTTAAGCTTCCAATTCCCCCTCTCAGCTGCATTGTAATTCCCTCCTCGGATCACTTTCCCATATTAAACTCACTGTTTGACAATGAGCTTATTAATGCTTTTGTTTCAGCGTGCCAAAACAAATGCTCTCCACTCTGCCAGATAAAAGCCCAGAGCATCATTAATCTGATTTGATCTGAACAGGGTCAGAACAGGCAGAACATGGCAGCAGCAGCGGTCTTCATAGGTGGCGCCTGCTTCCTTTGAAGTGAGCACAGTGCATGTTTCACGCTGAAAGTGGCTGTCAGAAGTCGTGCTGGGCTTATAACAGGCCGTAACGTGAGAGCACACAGGGGCTTAGGCTTCCCCCACCACAGTTTTGATATCAATTAGATTTGTGGTCACCTGATACGGCCAGAGTCCAGCGCTGAACATCTGCATGGGATAATGAGAGGAGGAGGAGGAGGAGGAGGGCCTGGAGCTGTGTTGTGGTACCGTACTGCTGGAGCAAACACTGATCCTCAGCCCAGGATGACAACATGTGATCCCACAATAACCAAACAGCACATCAGGTTAACAGTTGTATCAGGACTATTGTTTCCATGTTGTGATGTTCTTACACAGATTAATCATCTGGTGTTAATTAATATTAAAACTACTGTATCAGACAAAGAATGGCAGCAAATCCTTTCAAACTGGAACCACTGACTGATTTTGCTTGGAAAAATTACTTCAGTGATTAATTATCAAATAGTTGCAAAAGTTTTTGTCAACTGAATAGTCAATAGATGGTCCGCAATTGTTAAACAAAACAATACATCTCTGCTGCAGCTGATTGGCTGTTTGATCTAAACCATGAATGTATGCCACTGAAAAAGCCTGCAGGCCACCATGAGAACCTCAGAATCAGAATCAGAATCAGAATTCCTTTATTTATCCCTGGAGGGAAATTCTTGTTCTTACAGACATTACACATGCAGTATTCCCGACCAAGAAAGGAGAAAAGTGCGGAGTATAAAAAATAGGATCAACAATAAAGATAGGATAAACAAAAACTAAAATCTCAAAGTACAGGTATTTACAAAAACTGTATTCAATTTTTTTAAGAAAATTTAAAATGCAGGTATGTACATGTGTAAAAACAATATATACATTGTATATGTAAAGTGAGTGTGTCGGTCACAGTGCTGAGTTTAACAGTTTGATGGCGACAGGCAGGAATGATTTCCTGTGTCGCTCTGTGGTGCATCATGGGAGTCAGAGTCTGTGACTGAACGAGCTCCTGTAACTGATCAGCACATTGTGGAGAGGGTGAGAGGGAAAGTCCAGTATCGTCCTTATTTTGGACAACATCCTCCTCTCAGACACCACTGTCAGAGAGTCCAGTTCCTCTCCCACAACATGGTGGCCTTCTTGATGAGTCTATTGAGTCTGTTGGTGTCCCTCACCCTCAGGCAGCTGCCCCAGCAGACAGCAGCATATGTGATGGCACTGGACACCACCGACTCATAGAACATCCTCAGCATCGTACTGCAGATGTTGAAGGACCTCATCTGATGCACAACATGAAAGAAACTATTTAATCTAAAAATGGTGAAAACATCGGCTCATCAACAGCCTGCACTGCTGCCTTGCTCACAGTTTGTCATCTGTTGACGCCGCTGAACGTCTCTCAGCTCCATGTTAAGAAGATTCACTTCTCCCAGCAGCCACCAGGAAGACACCCAAAGAGCTCTTACATGTTTTAAATCCACACAAAGAAATGTCTGGAGGTGTCAGAAGACTTTGCTTCCCCGGAGCTTGTCTTCTCACGTAGCAGGCCAGAATCGCTTCAGCCAAATCAATAGATACCCATGTCAGTAGAGTCAGTAGGTACCTGTGTTGTATCCAGCCGTTTCACCTGATAGTGTGACGCATAGCAGGGCTCACCAAGAAGGGTGGGACATCACTGAGCAGCTGGGCTGCTGGGTTCTGAATGAGCTGCGGAAGTGAAGATCCACCAGCCGGCAGTGAGGTGCGGGAGTCAGCTCCACAGGTTGACAGCAACTCACTCGCATTTCAGCTTCAGCTTCAGCAGTATGAGTCAGCTGACACCACATGCCTGGTGCAGCAGTCGAGTCGAGGCCGGACCAAACAGGAAGTCCTGCTCTCTGGGGATGCTGGACGAGCCCGTCCCATAATTAACATCCTGCGGGTTACTGTGCGAACCCCTTGCAAACAGAATGCAAACAACTCCATAGCCATCTCGCATTTCAAAGTGCAGGCCTCAGCACCAGCTGGAAGGCATTTCTTCACTATCTAATGCTGAAAGTAGAGCAGAGCGGACAAAGACAGTTTGATAAACTACAGGTGCCCTGCAGGACAAGCTGAAGCTGTTCACAGGCTTTCTGAGCATCAACAGCCTGCATGGCAGACTGGACAACTTCAGCACAGTGGTTCTCAGTCAAAGCCAAAAGCTGGTGGTCCTCCTGGTTGTTCAAAACACACATTCCTCATAAATATACTAAACAAATGATTATAGCCACAAACCATCAGCCAGCGTTTACGCACATAGATATTAGTTGAGTGAGTCTTGTTGATACATTAATGACTGCCAAGGTGTATGTGTTTTAAACACTTCACATTCTTATTCTTTTATCTGTCCAGAGGAATGACGCGATGAGTTAACTGCACTCTGCTCTAATCCTCCTGTCAGACATGTTCTCTGGTGTTATGTCTCTCCTCATCTGGAGGCCTACCTGTGCTATTGATTTAAGCTTGTATGTGCATCTGGTTGGTGTGACTGGTGTGGCATTTGGTACTGCATTGGTTTGGATCATTTTGATAGGCTACAACAGCAAGCCTCTTCCTTTCTGTGAGAAACCCTGGACATGCAGAAACATTTTGGATTCAAAACCAAAGATGTAAAAGCTTGACAGGATCATCACCACAATGAAAAATCGCCTGTTAGCTTGTCACTAAAAGGCCACTGAAATAGAAAACGGGGTGATTTTACAGGGTTACAGAAGTAGAGGTTCTTGCACCTGATAATGCAGAGTCATCAATGAAAAGTCCTCTTGTGTATAATGAATGTGAATTTTGCATGTTATGTTTACTGCCTGCTCAGCCTTGACTTCACTCCTTCTCTCTCAGTAATCTTAGCCGGGCCGACCCTCCCTTTTTGTCCTCACTGACCCCTCGCTGAATTTACATTCTTCAACAATCCTTTAAGCTCAGCAACCACAACGCTCTCATCCCCTGATCAAAACAGACCTGTTGACACGTCCAGCTGAGTCCCAGGACGCACTTTTTCCTCTTCACATCCTCTAATTGGCTCACTGAGAAGGAAAAGAGGTCGGGCGCAGGAGGAAAAGAGTTGTCTCACTAAATCATCTGGTTGTTGTGGCCTGTCAGCTACCACGACGAGTATGGCTTCATTAGGATGGGATAAGCAGAGACGAGACACTGGGTCAAAAGTCAGACATGATGTGTGAAGAACAAAACACTTGCCAAAGAAAGAAGAAAGACGCTGTAACATGAGGAATGACCAGAAACACTACGTCCTGCTAAGACAGTTTGACTTCACTCCTGGAGGAAATGTCTACTGCAGAGACATAAAAAGACTGTGGTCAGTGTGTGAGTCACACATCACAATGAACTAACTAAAGTGGAAATCATTAGTCAATGAACTGCTCTGATAACTGATCAATCACTTCAGGAGGAGCTGCTTGTTTGTAGGTGACAGTAAACTGAATATCTTTGGGTTTTAAACTGTTATTGTCAGGTGATTCTTTATTTGATAACTGATTGAAATTTAGGAACTTGAGCTGTTTTCCTTTTTCTGCGTGGTGGTGTGCCGTTTAGTCTGCTGAGGTTAAGAGTTTCTGAATTCATCTGATGAACTGGTGAAATGCTTGTTAGATGGAACTGTCCTGTCTGTATGAAACAATGAGAGAGCATGTTTTAACCTGCAGTGCAGATGTAAATGCTGGTTGTAAATGTTGTTGAGGTTGACAACAACATTTACAACCACAGGACGTGAAATAATTCCCCCGTTCATAATATTTAAAACTTAAAACGTAAAAATGTTTATGTTGTGTGAGTTTTCAGGGAGTAGTTTTATAGGTGTTTGGGGAAACTCTGGGTGCAGCAGGGACATAGGAACGATGATGTCCATCAGTCAAGTCGAAGTGTCTCTGCATTGGTCAGATGGACACAGGACGAGTAGAGGATGAAGGAGGATGCTGTCATCTCCTCCTCTGTAGCTCGACAATTACAGATGATTGTGGGGGAGTGCGCTCTCTCAACAGCTCTTTTTTTTAATTCACTCTAACACTGTAGGAGGGTGAATGTGGTGAACGTTACACCAGTAAACATCAGTGTCTTAGCAGTGCTAGCATGCCACATCCAGGCCCACTAATTCCTGCTCCATTAATACGTCAGCTTTTACCATTCAGCACCATCTTTTCCCCTTTTTGGAGTTTGGATTTCCAAGGCTTCACTTTCACTTCATGCAGTCACACTGAAACTGACATTCGGATGGTTTCCACTGACTGGTGACCTCTGACCTCCCTGTTAAGAGAGGCAAAATAAAATGCTTCCCTCTGCACAGAGAAAGTTTAGCGAGCTGAAAGGAGATCTGCTTATGAATGACATGCGGTGAACCGATGACAAGCTGGGGTGCTGATGAGTCACTCCTCTTTGTTTTGACCTCAAGGCTGTGAAGGCTTCTGGTTTCCCAGCATTGAAACAACTTGTCAGCTATGGAGATAATCAATTAATAATTTCAATAATATTTCATGCAAAATGCAGAATGTTCTCCGGTTCCAGCTTATCACTGCTCAATATGTTCTTGCTTTTCATTCTCTAAGGTAACAGGAACTGAATATTTTTGTGTTTTGGGCTGTCAGTGAGACAAAAATCAACTTTTGAGATGTCACCTTTCAGAGACTATGATGGGTGACTATCACCAAACAACAAAATAATCAGTGGATTAACTGATGATGAAAACAGTCAAAGTAGTTAAACTTTATGGCTTAAGTGCTGCTCTGTCTAGCTAAAATAAAATTGCTTTCATTTAGAATTTCACAATCTGAACCTTTCTCATGGCTCACTTTCATTTTTCATCATCTACTTATCGCAGAGATGCAGAACATTTGAGGAGTTTAGCGTTGGTTGAAGCTACTTTCTGATTGTTGGCTGTGGCTACATGCCTTAGCCCTGACTGTCATAAAACTCACTCTAATCAATTAAAGCATACAGCTGGAGTGTGTTGAGCTGATCGTGTTTCCCGCTCAGAGCACCTGCTATCAGCCGTGATCACAGCTCAAAACCCACTGACTCACGCACACTCACATATCAGCTTACACAGCGGTGTGCGTGCCAACAGCTAACACACTCCTCCACGCACAGCCTCACAAACTTTGTCATTTTATTTTCGTGCCCATCACAATTTCACACGTCTTTTCCAGGCGTGGTTGGATAATCCCCGGCGGGGTGAGAGCCTGAGGGCCGGCTAGGCTGCGGCGTGCCGGGCCGAGATCGTCACAAACCCCCAAAAAAAGCCTGTGAACCAAGGTGAAGAACATTCGGCATTGTGGGCGTTTGCTGGGATGAAACCTCAGCCGACATTTCCAGGAGCTTTTTCTGACCCACTTTCAGCACCATCAGTTCAGGCTGAAAACTGAACAGTGTGGACAACCTCCATGAGAACAGCAGAAAACATGAATGTTATTACTGTTTGCTCATGATTCACATGTTTTCCTGAAGATGTTTTGTTTAACTACTCAACTGAACTGATCTCTAGCTGTAGAACTGACTGTAGTATGGTGGACAGTTTCGTGAAATGTTATACAAAACCTGCTGTTGTCTATTAAATAAGGATTGTCAGAAATCTGCTTGACCTCATCTGTGTATGAAGTGACCCACGTGCGGTCCCAGACCCCCATGTTAACAAACTCTGATCTGTATTAATATGTTGGGTGGCAGTGAAAATAATTGCAGTCCACTGTCTGCACATGTTCTCCATGTTGTGATTTACAACCGATTCTTTAGTGATTAGTCAACCAACAGAAAATCAGTCGGCAGCTCTTTTGATTATGGATTGTCTTCGCAGCTTCTCAGATGTGACGGTTTGATGGTTTCACCTTATTTTAGACTGATTCTTAACACAACATCTGAAGACATCATCTTTGATGAACTTGTGATGGACGCATTTATTTTCAGAACAAATTAGGAAATGTCGACAATATAAAGAAAATATTCAGGAAACTAATGGATAATGACAGTACTATTTGCACCCTGATAGTGACTAAAACAGGAATGCAGAGTTTTTAATTAGACTAAAGTGTAAAATGTAAATAAAAGGATTCAAACATTACACTTTTCTAAGACAGCAGACAGAATTTAAAAATTTTTAAAAGATCATCAGGAAAAATTTTAAAAGGACAGGAGAGCATTAAAAACAAACAAAAATAATTCACATTATGACCTGGTTTAAAACCTTGTCCGACTGATAATCTGATGCCCCCCTTGTACAGTATACCTCCAGGCATACGTGTGAGCGTAGTGGACAGTGAACGCCTCACGGCTGAACCAGAACAATGTGTCTTGGCTCAGCGGTTACTACCCATCACTGTGAAACAGCCTCATGCTTTGGGAGTGCAGTCAGCGCTTGTTAAAAACAAGAATTACCTCAGTCATTCTGCACCTTAAAGAGGCCGAGTGCTGCGACACAGAAATTCTTTCCAGTTTACTGTGTGGATGGTAATGAGCTCAACTCAAAGCCAGAAGGCTGCGCTGATCGTCTCTGAGCATGAGGTTAATGATGCTACAGCACTGTTTGTGTCTCCAGAGACCTGATAAACCTGTGACAAAGAGACCTGGAGCTCTTTATTTTGGCTCCTGATTTGAAGGTGGCACACAGACAAAAGTGTTGCAACAGCAATAAATGATAACAACAATGATGATTAGTACAGTAACTAATAATATAATGTGTAAATACGAATAAATTATAATACAGCAGCCAGTATCAAGCCGGACCACAGGAGGAGGTCCAACCACGATCCATCAGAACCTGATAGACGAGAAAGCACAAGGACTCCAGGCAAGAAGTTGAGTTAGTGATATGCATTAATGGGACATAAATGTGTGCAGAAGGAGAGTTAGAGGAGGAGAGAGAAGCTCAGTGCATCATGGGAGATCCTCCCCGGCAGTGTAAACCTATAGCAGCATAAGTAGAGACCAGCCTAAACCAGCCCTAACTATAAACATGGAGAGGGTGTCCGCCTCCGAAACCGGAAGATGGTTCCACACTAGAGGAGCTTGATAACTAAAGGCTCTGGTTCCCAATCTACTTTAGAAGACTCTGGGAACCACAAGTTCCCATCTTGGGAATGCAAAGCTCTGGTGGGATAATAGGGAACTATCAGCTCTTTAAGATAGGATGGTGTCTGGCCGTTCAGGGCTTTATTTGTTAGGAGGAGAATTTTAAAATCTATCCTGGATTTTACAGGCAGCCAATGTAGAGAAGCCAGTACAGGAGAAAGCTGAAGAGTCTTTAGAGACTTACTGGGGCAACCTGATAAAAGGGAGTTACAATAATCCAGTCTGGAGGTATTGTTGAGACAGAATGTGCCTAGATTTTGCAAGATGAATGAGTTGTAGATGAAATAAGTCTGTCCTCATCTCTGTGCTGTGATGAGCTCTAAAGCCAAACTGTAAATCCTCAAATAAACTATTATTATGTAGGAAATCTCAAGGATCTTAGAGAGAAACAGAAGGTTAGATATCGGTCTATAGTCCAAAACCTCTGAATCAAGGGTAGGCTCTTTAGGGAGAGGTTTGATTAAAGCTAGTTTAAAGGACTGTAGTATGTGGCCTATTATTTATCGTATCTAGTAGAGGTTTTGAGTGGGGGTAAACTTCTTTGAGCAGCTTAGTTGGGATGGGGTCTATGAGGCATATTGTTGGTTTAGATAAAGAGATTATTGAGTTTAGTTGGTGAATTTCAATGGGACAAAAGCAGTGCAGATAATTATCTGGTTCTACTCCTCCAAACGGTTCACTGATGTACCCAAGTACAGAACAGAACTTTAATTGCCAGTCCTTACTGTACTGTCAGCGTCTGGGCCCCCTGTGCTGTCAACGGGGGTGGGGTGGGCTGCAGAGGTCAGGACTTGTAGTTGTAAACAGCAGAGGTGGGCCTCACCAGACCAGTACGCCCTCACTTTTATTTATGAAGCTGCAGTCGCGACTGAATCATGGTTGCCAGGGGCAACAGTGGGTTGGATACAGTGCCCACGGGAATAGGAAGTTGGTCACAGGGTCAGGGATCGAGGGGGTGGGGTAAGGGCTGGTGTATGTGTGTGTGTTTGTGGACATTGAGGGGGTTGCACTGACAGGTGGGACGCTGCTGCAAAGCAGCCACACCTGCCCTGCCTGTCAATCAGCGTCCAGCCACGAGTGTGTGGTTACAGTGAGTGTGTTTGCATTTCACTCTTTATTTTCAGGCTCCTGGCAAAGTCGTGTTTGAGTTGGGTCATTTAGTTTAGGTTAAATGAGAGTCATACTGGACTGTAGCTGACATATTGTATGTATGTATGGGTGGATGGATGCAAGTGTCAGTAACCCGGGGATGTAAGAACTACGTCAATGGGACATTCTGAGCTTTAATGAAGTGTAAAATAAAAAACTTGTTGTTTCTCATTTCCTTACTTCTGGTGTAAACGTGTTATGAATTTTGACACGTGATGCTCGGAGGTTCAACCAGAATCATTTTCATGCTGTTTGATCAAGAACATGGAGTTTTAATCGAGTGTTAAGTGTTAAGTGCTTCAATAAGCTTCCAAGTGTTGAAAGAGCCACAACAGATCTCCTGTTTCAGATGTGAATTCAGTCCACAGGGTGAAACATGCTTCATCCTGGAGATGTTTGACTTCACTTCACGAACATCAGAAAAACCTCACCAACAGACTGCTGCTAATGTTCCTGAAGAGTCTGAGCTTCAACATGGAGGCATTGAAAACAGTTTGCAGATGGCAAAAGAAAGCAGAAGATGAAACAAAGGAGGGAAGGAAAAGAGGAAAGAACTTCCTCTTATGTCAGCCCAGACAAGTGAGAGCTATTGCAGTGAAATCAGTTTCCCAGCATGCCTTGCAGTCAGTCAGCTGGATGCTCGGCTCCATCTGTCTTATGTAGTCCTGTGTGTGTGTGTGTGTGTGTTTGTGTGTGTTGTACATTTGCTGTGTCAGTGGCAGGTGCAGATTAGTTGGGTCGTTGTCCTGACAGTTGCAGCAGACCCAAAACAACACATGCAACACTCACACACACACACACACACACACACACACACACAGACTGTGTATTACTACAGGGACAGTTTGACTGGTTTTCATTCATTTTGACTCTGAGTTCAGCTGAACATGTTTGTAGTGGAGACCTCATGTGTGTGTGTTTGTGAGTGAGTGTGTGTGTGTGTAATTTCATGCTCTCACTGCTCTTCTTTTGTATGAAATTTGGTGCAGCTTTTTTGAAACTGATTCAAACAGACTTCAGTTCTTACACCCTTAGTGTGAAGGCTCAAACACCAGTAATTTGATTGTTACTGGTCAGACTGGTCAGCTTCACCCTCCGCTGAGGACAAACATGAAGGATCAACACAAAGTTCTCTCACCTGTAGAGGGTGCTGATCCTGCTATACTGTCGTAGTAAGTGTGTGTGTGTATGTGTGTGTGGGGGGGGTTCTGAAGGCCATGAGGGACCCCATGGGACTCTCCAGTTGCAGGCCTGCAGACTGGCTGGCACCCTCAAAGTAGCTTCTTCATCCTGGAGACAGCTGTTGTCTCCGTGACGACACAATTGACCAATGAGGGGACTGGTGGGGAGGCTGAGGGGGGTGTTGGCCTCGGTGTGTATGTTTGTATGTGTGTGTGTGCGTGTGTTTGCAAGGCTCGTCATATTGAGTGGCCAGGCTCAAGTGCAGTCAGTTTTACTTGTACAGAAACACAGAAAGAAAATAATGAAACCCGGGAAATGAAGGCTGTGTGAAGTACAATTAAAGAGCTGAAGTGTGTGTGTGTGTGTGCAGTCCAGGCGGCTCTGTGCAGTAAACACCATTCCTTCAGTCCCACCGTGGCAGAAGAAAAATCTCCATATAGCTTCAACAACAGGGAAACATGTTGTGGGTGTGATTAGCAGCTGGACGTGTAAAGAGCCTGCAGTGTGAATTTACGTGCAGCACTCAGGCCTGAATGCAACTCAGTCAAAACTGAGTCTGTGCAGCCCGTACCCACAGAAATAGCCTTCATAAGTCACTTCTGCAGTGCTACATTTAGCTTTGATGCTAAAAGTAGGAAGTCGTGTGGACTGCAGAAACCAAGAGCAGGGCAGTCAGACTATTTCAACCAAGGTTGGAATAAATGATGAAAACATTTAAATGCTCATCCCAAAGTGCTGATGAAGTGCCTCTCTCTCTCTCACACACACACAGAGCTGAAATACAGTTAGATCATCACTGGTCTGGCCAACAGGATCATCTGGTGTTCAGTGCTCAGACACCGAGGAATTGAACCACCAACCCTGTAGTGACCCGCTCCACCTTCTGATCTTCTGCAGTGTCTCTGAAGACAACAGCCAGATCCCTCCCTCCTTCCCTGTGCCACGTTTTGAATAAAGTCGAAAATTTTTAACTTCATTGCATGCCAAAATGGTGTCCCCTGACGAGCCATGGAGATCAGTTTCAACAGCTAAGATCAGCATGTTATCTCTGACGCCATAAACATCTGACTTTATGAAATAAAAGTCCTGTGAAATAATCTTTTCCAAAACATCATTTTGAAAAAAAAATGTTTAATTGTTTACTGGGTTTATTTAATAGAGTTATTTATTTATTACATTTTAAATAAATTGGCTCCCCCTAACATACAGGCCTCATGATTAAATCTATTCACCCCCATTCAAGTTAGCAGAGGCTAACAGGAAGTTAGTCGACAGATCCTCTATGGGCCACAGAGTGTCGAACATTTAAGTCATTTTATACCTGGCAAGCCAAACATTTTGGGCTTCAGGCTCCGTTAAACAGCTTTCATAGGAAGAAACAAAGCTTTGCCTCTGATGCCATATTCACGTTTCCTTAGTGCGTCGATGGTTGACACCAACGTGATCCAACAAAAAGAAACTAAGAGGTGCTGTGGGCCTCTGGTACAACATACAGTACAGGCTGTAAGTCAAACACAAATTGATCTAAAATTATCCTCCTCCTTCTGCTGCTCTTCATCATGAGTGACCTTTCACCTCCTGACCCCTTTTGTATTAGTACATACCACCAAGCAAAAACTATACTACATACCGGTCTGATAGTCCTGTGGCTAAATTTAGCGAAGCAGTTCTATTGCATTTACTTCGGTATCGTGTCCCGGTGCTACAGAACATTAAAGACAACACTAAAGAAAAGTCTTATGCCAACTGTAGTCCCTCTCAAGTCAACCATTTTGTGCACATTGCTGCAAGTTCATGAAGGACACCAATCGACTCTATTGCCCCACTAAAAAACACGGAACGCAAATCAGACTAGCGCCATGGCTGAGGATTGCAAATTAAAGTAAAATGAGCATAAATTGAAAGGAAATGGCATTCCTCCAGACGTTAAACTTTAAGATTTTAAACATTAGAGACAAAATTCAACACCTACTGACCTCAGCTAGTACAGATAGACATCCAAACACTGGAACCTTAGAACCAACAGTAGAACCAGATAATCATCTTGACTGTTTTTCTCCTATTGACCCTCATCAGCTACATTCATTTATATATTCATCCAAGCCAACAACATGCCTCTTAGAGCCCATCCCTACTCCGCAACTCAAAGAATCTTTACCCTTACTTAACACCTGTCTATCAGACATGATCAATCAATCCCTAATAACAGGTTATGTACCCCAGTCCTTTAAAGTAGCTGCAGTCAAATCTCTCATTAAAAAGCACACTCTTGACCCAGAGGTTTTAAGCAACTATAGACCAATATCTAACCTTCCATTTCTCTCCAAGATCCTTGAGAAAACAGTTGCCAAATCAGCTATGTGACTTTCTTCTTTCTTCATTGTAAGAGCTTATTTGAGGATTTTCAATCTGGCTTTAGAGCTCATCACAGCACAGAGACGACATTAGTGAAAGTCACAGATGACCTTCTATTGGCATCTCTGTCCTTTTACTGTTAGACCTTAGTGCTGCATTTGACACCATCAGCCATTCCATCTTATTATACAGATTGGAACAAGCCTGTGAATATTCTCATTCGTCCAGGTCATGGTTATCTCAAGGAAATTCAATCGAACGCAACTGGACTTAGTTATTTGTCTATGAAGACATTTCACCTCTCATCCATGCGCTCCTTCTCTCACCCCCATCCCCCTCTATGTCTCTGTTTCTCTCTCTCTCTCTCTCTCTCTGTCTGTCTATCTCGGTCTCTTTGGCCGTCCACATTCAGTCAGGGTCCGCTCTGAGGTTTCAGCCTGTTTAAAGTCAGTGTTTCCTCTACGCTGTCACGAACTGCTTGCTCAGGGTTCGTGGTATTACAAAATTTAATTAAAGAGTTTGGTTTTGACCTGCTCTGATTGAAAAGTGTCATGACATTACTTTTGTTGTGAATTGGCGCTATATGAATAAACTGAAATGAATTGAATTGAATTTGTGCATTTGAACAGTGTAACACTGTGTTCTGTGATTAGAGCTGATGCTATTAGTCAATCAACTGATTAACAAAATTGTTCTGCAATTATTCTGTTTGTGATCAATGAATCATTTCAGTCCTTTCAGTGAAAATACCAGCCATGCCCCAGTGAAGTGAATGTGTTTTGGCTAGTCAGCTGGATGAAATCTGATATTTGATGACATCAACTCTGATTTTGATTTTTCACTGAGTAAATATTCAACAGATAATGAAAGTGTTGGCTGCAGCCTGACATTTTTTAAATCAACACTTTTTTAAAAAAATTTTCCAGCACTGACTTGACCTCCTCTTCTGCTTCGTCCTCTCACTCTCATCTGAAAACATTTTAACGAGCAGTTAATATGACATGAAATCAAATTTTTGAAGGGTGACAGGGTGAGAGGCTCCATGTGGTTCTCCTCTGCTGTCCTAGCATCCTCTGCTGGATGGAGAAACCTAACACTAACTGATCAGAGGGGGGAGGTTGGGCTGAGGCCAAGGCCACCGTCCAGATATCAGCAGCAGGTGATGATCAGCAAGTTCAAAGTATCACAGGAGAGCCTGACTCTGCTTTGACACCAGAAACATCTAATCGCAGTCCATGTGCTGAATTTGATGTTTCTATCCAGATTTTCATCCAAATGCAAAACAATTTTAACTGAATGTTCAGACAATCAGCAAAAGACCTGTAGGTGGCGCTGATTTTACAATCAGTTGTCATTTGCTGTTGTAGAAGAAAATTAAGTGATGAAATGAGCCTCAGTCTGTCAAAAAGCATGGCGTCACTGACGCAGAGAGAGCAGACCCCCAGTGCAGAGACTCAGAGAGGCAGGGAGGCAGAGGTCCAAATAATATTCTTTTAATAAATAAAAAAAAAAACTCAAAACAGGCACACACTCACTGTGGCACAGGATCAACAAATCTGTGGCGACAAAAACATGGCAAGACAAGACAAAAAAATCCAGCTTGAAAACCTAGCATGGCAAAAGCAAATCCTAACACGAAGACAATACAACGCACCAACAACCGTTACAGGGAAGACGAGGACTAAATAGACAGCATAACAAGACACAGGTGAAACACATGAGGGAGCAGAAAGCAATCAGGATAACCAAAAGCAAAGCTACATGAAACAGAGACACACAGGGGAAGTGACGCTTTCAAAATAAAACAGGACACGACAAAAACCTGGAACATAACACATGGAAACACATGACAAGATAAACATGAAACATGACATGTAGACTGAAAAACAAAAGACAAGACACAACCAAAAACATGTTGTGACACAGTCAAACCTAAAATCCTGGGAAAAAATTAAACAAGAAGGTTTTTCCTTTTCATTAAGATTAGATGTCAGGTACATGAGTGTATGGAGCTTCCATGTGAATCCATGACGTGTCCTCGAGGAGCTGGCTTTTTCACTGATAATGACAGTTTGTGAAGGGTCCTCTCGGTCCACACCTGACGAGTAACTCTGGAGTGGAAACTGCTGAGAAGTCTACAGCATCTGAACTCCTAAAAGTCTCCTCAAACTTTACGCTTTTCGTTGATTTTATTGAGCAAATGTTTAGACTGCAGCTGTTAGAATGTCCAAAAAGAGGAGAATCTGGAGGATGACATGACTCAGAATTGTAATGATTGTTAGAGACAAAGCACTCAAACTCCACTCAAACAACCACCAATCAGCCCAGGACAGGACACAACTCAACACCTGCAGTGGACCTGCAGCTAAACAGAACAAATGTCAAGCCATGAACCACAGCTGCAGACGATGGATAGATGAAGCTTTAAAGGTATTTTTAGAATAAACATGCCCCTAAGCTATTAGTTCTCTGACTTCACCACCCTCTCTGTGCCTCTCACATAGGTTTTCTTGAAGAATCTGTAAAAACAGCTCACGAATACATTGTTTTACATTACACAAACAGGGGAAAAGAGCATTTGGTGGGGACTATTTTCTGCAGCAGATGACTCCACAATTGGTGCTGTAGTGAGTATTGTTGGAAGAAATATGTTTGCTTCCATTTTTATGACATTTTCAATTTAATCAGACATCTTCATTATCAACAGACTGAACTTCAACTTAGCAATAAAACTCCTTAGCCTCATCTTCACAGATCGATTACCCACGACCCCCCTCTGTTCCTGGGACTTCCTGGTCAGAAAGTCATTTGTCAGTATTAAGGTGGGTCATGTCAGGAGCCCCCGTAGGTACTGAGGTTAGGACCCAGCAGTTGAGTAAACATCTGTCAGGGTATCATTTTCAGTGCGGCTGCTGGCTTCACCTCAGAGTACGAGCAGCGTCCACGCTCACCACTCAGGTATCATACTGACCCACAAAGTACACTGAAAAACATCTCATTTCTGTCAGACTGATATCTGGTGTCCTATCTGAGTAGAGGACATGAACATCTCCCCAAACACCAGCACAGGAGGCTGCTGGAGGCTGTTACTGGTCCCAGTTCGATCTGCTGGTTTCATTAAACATAAGCACATGGCAAAATCTCAGCAGTAACTGGTTGGATATTGGTGTTTTTATCGGTACGTTTGTCAAACCTGCCTGGCCTCCAGCAATTCCCCCATGTCTCCTGTTGTCCTCCTGTTGTCCTTCCTGTTGTCCCCTGTGTCAGCACACCTGCCTTCAGTCCGAGTCGACTCAGTCCTGACTCTTCTACCCCTCTGGATTTTTGTGCTTCTACAGGTCCTTGAGGAAATTCATTTTAAATAGAAACCAAATGGAAAATCTGGGCGTTACTAATAAAATTAAGTCACACAACATGTACTGTTCATCTGAGAGATGAGATCTCTCCCAGGCTGGGAAATTGCAGTGCAGCAGCAGCAGCAATACACACAACAAGCTAAACAAAATGTTAAAAATAGCAAAATAAAAAGTGGCTGATGATGATAAACAGCTGATTCACTGTTGCACATTAATTTTATTAAGTTATTTCCTTGTGAGTCCCTGAATGTTTCATACCCATCACTCAATGCTTTTGGTGTGTTGATGATATGATGGGCATTTCTTACTCTGAGAAGCAAACTGAGCAGATCTTAGATTAATTAATTAA
The DNA here is from genome assembly GCF_020382885.2 of Scatophagus argus. Taxonomy (NCBI): domain Eukaryota; kingdom Metazoa; phylum Chordata; class Actinopteri; family Scatophagidae; genus Scatophagus; species Scatophagus argus. The sequence continues at coordinate 196,651 of NC_058499.1, read as the reverse complement.
AATAATAGTTGCAGTTATTCCCCTGAATCTGCTCTGACCTGTTTCGGTTAAAGCATGAAAACATGAAGGAATCAAATATTCATTGATTCAGTGGAACAACAAATGCAAAAGATGAGATGCAAAACTCACTTTCAGGCATCAGTTTTGTGGTTGTTTTTTCATGCGACCATCTGGTTATCAGTTGCTTTCACTCTTAAGATTTGTTTTCTAAAAAAAGCAAACGGACAAAAACCAAGTTGAGGGTTTGTAGCTGCTAATTTGTTGGTGAAATCAGGACTTTATAGCTCATTCAGTTTCCCGAGCTTTGCTTCTCGAGTTGGTAGGAGGCTGTAAACATCACACTGTGGATTATTTGCTGCCGCTCTGGTTTGCCATTGAACTTGGTGTCTCTGGTCCTCTGTTTGACACTAAACTATCACATTTCTAAAACAGAGGCAACTCTCTGCACGAATGATGAAATATTCAATGATGCTTGGGTTTCAGCTCCTCACCAGCCTGAATCCTGTGGCTCATACTGTGACATTCCCTGGGGTCCCGCCTATTGGACCAGTAGCCCCCTCTGCAGATTTTGGAGCTTGTCAATGGGAAACTGCCCTTGGGAGCCATTTATAACCCAACCCCAAGCTCATGGGGCCGCCTTCTTTCTCCTGCACTTCTTTGCCAAGTGTTAAAAGAGAGATCCTTAAAAATGGAGCTGCCATATGTACGGAGGCCCAGAGCTTTAAATGAGCTTTCATCGAGGATGGGGTCAAGTTCTCTCCTCTCACAGCCCAACAAGTTTTCTGTAGCACTTTGAGGTGTATTTATTTGAACCTCATTTTCATAAATTCAAAGTGATGTCAGTTAGTGGCATAACTGTTGCTGCAATGAACTAATGGCAACAACACTGCCAACACTTTCTGTTGTCCTGATTACTGTTATCACTGAATACAGCACAGCTCTGCTGACTTCAGTGGGAGTTTTATCAGCCTACATGTGGCAGTGAAGCCACAGTGGGACCAGTGAATCAGCCCTTCAGGTCCATCTCACTGCTGTAGCTCCAAGAACATCAGCTGCAGAACCTGCTGTGTTGTTACAACATGACAACATGACATTAGCTTCAGTTCTGCTTTTCTGTAAGTGAGAAGCAGAATGCAGTTGTGTTCAGTATGATTCTTCCACAGCCCATCACTCTTATGCCCTGCTGTTGTTCTTTAAAATTACCACAAATCCTACGACTTGTAATGGACAAAATGAAAAGTGTGGGGTTGGTTATGAAAGAAACTTAAACCTGTGGACAACAGTCCTCCTGCAATCAACAATCCCTCAGAAAAAAGTGACCTGGACCACAAAAGACCAGAGGTGTGAATTACACCAAGGGAGGACCTGAACGACTTGACTGAATCATTCACCAGCTCTCTGACGCCTTCATGAAGGGGTGTGGTCACACCCTGGTTGGCTGAGAGAAGGATGTGCCAAGCTGTTCTCACTCATTCATTAGGCGCCAGTCTCCTCACACAGGTGGCAACAGGTGATCTGAACTACACTTATCAACCCAGAGGGCTTTTGACATTCAGCTAAAACGACCAGGAAAATGATCACAAGTAACATGTAATGAGTCAGCAACAAATGTCATTTAGAAGAAACATACTGCTTCAAAAACGTTGAAGCATTGTGTTCTGCATTGGTTGGAGAGCCTTTATGGACTTATTGGAGCAGCCTGGTAACAGGGAGTTGCAATAGTCCAGCCTGGAGGTAATAAATGTGTGGACTAGTTTTTCTGCGTCTTTTTGGGACAGAATGTGCCTTATTTTTGCAATGTGGCGAAGGTGAAAAGGGCAGCCCTCGAAACTGAGCTATGTGTGAGTTAAAGAACATCCTGATCAAAATCAAAAATAACTCCTAAATGCAACCACAACAACAACAACAAAAAGATGCGCATCAAAGGGTGGCTCTGCCCAGCCTCATAAGCTCAGACATCCAGAGGAAGCTTGGAGGAAGATCAGATCTTCTTTGTATCAACAGGAACCAGCTAAGGTTGCTCTACATTTCATCAGGATCCTCCTGTTTGTCTTTCTTTGAGGTTTTAAAGGTGCATCCAACTGGGAGGAGGCCCTGGGGTTGAGGTAACAGAACATGTACCTTCATGTGTCTCCTCTTCACTACAGTTGTCTTCTGCTTCCTAAACAAAACCCACATCTGGTTCCTTTCTCAGAGCAAAAATCAAGCTGCTCCAGTTAACACTGACTCTCATTCATCTTGTAAATCTTGAAGTGAGTAGAGCTGCAAAGAAACCCGAAGACCCGATGAAAACTGAAATCACCATTCATCGAGAAGCGGTGTTCATCAATGTGTTCCCCTTTATGCTAAACAGAGCTTTAAGCCACGTGAATCAGGTGAACAGAAAACTGCTGGCTCAGTAGAGAACTGCTCAGTGAGCGTCAGCTGCAGCTGGTGGAGTCAGAGGAAGATGTTTGGTGAAGACAGGAAGCTGCATTTCTGTCTTAAGCAGCACACACACACACACACACACAGAGTACATTCTGAAACACATACTGCACATACATCTACAGACAGATCCAGTAACACACACTGCTACATCAATATTGCTGTTGTCACACTGTGAACCTGCCAGACTATTTGCTGGTCCCACACGCCCACACAGGTGCTCTCAGATAAACTGTAAGTGGTTGGCACTAAGTTGGGAGTAAAGTCACAACACTGATCAGAGGAGGCAGACATCTCCAGACGTCTCTCGCTGTCAGAGTCAAGTGAAGTTAACAACCAGTCATTGTAACCCAACTTACAGAACAAAAGCGAAGGAAGATGTGAACAGTTGATTCATTTAGATGAAGGTTTAGTGAACCTAATTTTCCATTCAGGTGACATTGAACCACTGCAGAAGAAGTAGACACGACGGGAATATCTGTGTTTGGAGTAGCCTTTGAAAATAAGATAAAAGTTACATTCGGTTGTATCAATAACAACAGCCAAATTATTGCTTACAGCTCGAACAACTAAATGACGTAACATCAGGAAGTGAGGCAGGACTGCTTCCCAGAAGCAGGACTCAGGATCACTCTGTACTCCAAAAATAAAGTGCCTCTGGATGGGAATGTGAGCTATGGACACCCTCTGAGCCCCAGGACCAGATTCCTCCTTAAAATAGCATCCTCTGTGAAGATCACAGAACATTCTGAGGCCACGAAGCTGCTTTCTGCAGGACTTTACACTTTATTTAACTGCCGGTTTCTTCTTGGTAGGACTGAGTCAGGAATATGAGCGGTAGCTGCAGTAGGTCGCTTTTCCTTGTCCTTTTCCTTTCCTTTCCTTCCTTTTAAAGCCAGTGAGGCTCCAATGTTTGACTCGCTTCCTGTTGGTCCTCAGAGTGTTGGTGATGGTTCACTAAAGAGTTAAAGCAAGGCATCTGGACTTGTGAAGATTGGCCTGAAGACGTTTTGCTGCTAATCCAAGCAGCTTCATCAGTTCATGTCATCCATGCTGTCAGTACACAACAGAGGAAATCGCTCCCTCTCAACTTCCCCTCAAAGTTTCTCATTTTTCAGCTTTCTTAAATTTGAAGGTGTGTGTGTGTGTGTGTGTGTGTGTGAGTGTGTGTGTGAGTGTGTTTGTGCGTGTTTGTGCGTGTGTGTGTGTGAGTGTGTGTGTGAGTGTGTGTGAGTGAGTGTGTGTGTGAGTGTGAGGGTGAATGTGTGTGTGTGTGTGAGTGTGTGTGTGAGTGTGTTTGTATGAGTCTGTGTTATAAAGTCCATTAACTTTATGCTTAAAATACTCTTAGTGTTTGGAAACAGTGGACAGCAACACCAGACTCTGAAATCCATTGCAAGTAAAACTGATGTTTCCTCCTGTTTTAATGTAAAATGTGAAGGATTGCAGTATAATACAGTAGTAGTCAGTGGATGTACTTGATCACATCAGTAGTTACTAGCAAAGTTTGATATTGAATACAAAGACTGTTTTGGACTCACCCGTTAAATCTTTGATCAGTCGACACATTGATTTGTCAGCAAATGTCTGAGCTGACTGAGCAGTCAGCTTTCCAGTCATGGAAGTCACGGACTGTAGACGGGTGGATGGACTGTGGATGGACTGTGGACGGACTGTAGACGGGTGGATGGACTGTGGATGGACTGTAGACGGGTGGATGGACTGTGGACGGACTGTAGACGGGTGGATGGACTGTGGATGGGTGGACGCTGAGAGCTCGACTCCGATGTGTTTCACAGATGGATGGACACCTGTTGAACTGACACAAGACAGTCAGCAGGTCAAAGGTCACCAAGACACACAAACACTGACCTCATATAGTCAGCATCTTGACTGAAAGCCACTGAAACAGAACAGGACAACAGGAACTATACACACTCACACTCACCCTCACACACACACACACACACACTCACACTCACACACACCCACACTCACACTCACACTCACACTCACACTCACACACACAGACACACACATACACACACACACACATACTCTCACATACACACACACTCACACTCACACTCACACACACAGACACACACATACACACACACACACATACTCTCACACAGTCATACTCTCACATACACACACACACACACTCATACTCTCTCACTCTCTCACACACACACACACACCAATAGCACCAATCAGTACATGTACACACAGTACACACAGTACACACACACTGTGTGCTGCAGCTTGCTGACAGGTCTGTTGGCTCAGTCCTCTGACATGTTCAGAAGGTCCTGACAGCGAAGGCCTCGTGTCCTCTGATGGACTGTGGAGGCTCAGAGCTTGTTGAACATGTTGCATTTACCTGTCGAAACCTGGTCCTGGTCCATGACTTAAACCTGGAACCTCAGCCATAACTGAAAACAAACTGATAACCAGCCCAGATCCAGGGCTGACCTGAGGACCAGAGACTCAAACAGGTGACTGCAGGATGTCTTTAAGTCAAACAACACAATAAACTATAAATCATGGACTTAGTGAACATGCTGGGACCAGAGCTGCAGTCTCAGCAGTCCAAACAGCATCTGGAGACTTCATCCACCTCCAACTCTGCTTCCACCTCCACCCCCTGCAGGCAGCGGGCTGGGACACTGCAGGAGGGGGACAGCAGCAGTCTGAGGACCTGAGGGAAGAATCGGGGGGGAAAACTCTCACGAGGGACAAACGATCCTGCCATGTTAGCGAACATGACGACGCGACCTGGAAGTCTTGTTTTCTACATCAGACTCAATGTGGTAGACCAATCTCTCCAGAGGCCCCCTGGGAACCCAGAACTGTGGCAAAGTACAGGAGAAGGTCTGCGACTCGAAGTACTGCAAAAACCTCTCATTTTATGACATGAAAGTAACATGAAAATCAAGCAGAATCAGATCGATAAACTACGTTGTTTTATACTTTCCACGTCTTCGCATACTGTGACGAGACCTGAGCAAACCCCGATGACCTTCAGCCAGCAAGAAAACTTTGAATTGTCATTTGGTTTGAACATTTTGGTTTTTCCTTGTCTTTCTGTGTTCTGAGGAACATACATACGTACATATCAAATCATGATGATATACTGTTGATTACGTTGACGTGATATGACTGAAATGCAATGATGATGTCAGGGGGCGTCAACTGAAGACAGGTGGTGTTGTTTTTTGGCTAGAAAGCAGAAGGTCAAACAATTTTCAACCGCATTTGGCAATGAAGGGAGTTTTCTGTTTAATATGAGTTCTTATTTATTTTGCTGGTGCTGAGAAGAAATAAAAGATCATATTGTGACATTACTAAAAGAGTGAATGTGCGTTGGCTGACCGACCGCTCCTACAGAATCCAGTCACTGCAGCATCCAGTTAAAGTCCACAGCACAGAGTTCTGGTCTGCACAGAGCTTGGACCTCCACCCCATCCAGTCCCTCTGGGACCAACTGGACCCTGACTGGAGCCAGACATGATCAGGGTTTGACCTCACTGATGCTCTGGGTCCTGAATGAATCCAGAGGAGTGGAGCAGTTAGAGCAGCACATTAATGCTTGTGACTTGCATCACCGTGTGTCCGCCTTCCACATGCTTTTGGCTATGAAAAACCTGTCAGGCCACTTCTCACAGCTTCTTCTTCTCTTTCATCGTTTGGACCCCACAGTGCCCCAACATACACACACATACACACACTATGATGGTGCTGCTCTGGCCTTGCTGATCCTGGTTGGTTCGAACTGGCGACCCCCCACCCTGTCCTGGCTGAGTGCCCGACTGCACAGGGCAGGACGGCGCCTTCTCTCCTCTGAGGGCAAAACTCAGCGGGTTCACAGCTTCGTCTGTGAGTGGAAAATGGGATTATATCCTGCGGTTTGTCTAAATCCACTGACCGAGGGAAAAGAAAAGCTCTCACTGCTGTTCTGTGAGGCCGAGCTGTGATTAGGAGGCTGAGACCCCATTACAGAACGTTTGAGGTATTCAGAGCTCTGACTGCAGCAGGTGGAGCTTTATGGGGCTGAAACTCAAACATTTTAATGGTAGAAACAGTTCAATGTATCAGTGAACTGAAAGCTGGCCTTGCCTTGACAAGGACTTTCTTGAAAAATAAAAGCAGAAAACATTTAATTTCATCACAAAAGTCTAAATTCTAAAAAAAGATAAATCTATCAGTAAATCTGATTGACTGCCACAATATTTTGTGTAAACCCTCATGTTGCTGAGACAATGAATCCAGCTGACTTTTCTTTACTGTGACATGTTTGGCTTTTAAACTTCTCACAAACTGGACAGACGAACGACGAATCCCACTGACTTATCATCTAATGCCCCAACGTTCAGTTGTGCAGCAGACGGACTTCTGATGGAGCATCTGTGATATCACACACGGGTTTGTGGACTACTGTTATGAAGCCCCCAGTTTGGAATTATGGACGTCGCCATCTTGTTGTTTTTCTGATTGACTCTGACTCAGAACCCGAGGACACTGTGTGGTATCCCCACCCCCCATCTGTTTGACTCTAAATGTTTCCATCATTTACAACATGAACATCATGCTGCAGTGAAAATGACTTGAAACCAGCGACTGAGAACATAAACTGATCAGAAAACCACAGCTCATAAATCAATTGAGACGTTGAATAATTTTCTCATAAGCTCAAATACAATCAGACTTGTGTTTGAATCCAGTGGAGTCGCCCCCTGCTGGCCAAATACCTGCACAACTACTGACATTCTTACAGCCTCGGTCATACTTTGCATTCAGTGCTAATTAGCAAATGTTAGTATGCCAACATGCCACATAAGATGGTGAACACGGCAAAGGTGTTAGCATATTGATGCTATCATTTAGCTTGTGGGTTAGCACAGCTTCACAGAGCTGCTAGCATGACTCTTCAAAATAAAGGCTTCCTGTTTGGACACTTCCTGTGTGATGCAACGTGCAGCATGTTCAGTCCCGGTGGGAATCAAACCCTCGACCTCAGTGGTGCCTTGCTCTGCCTGTCGAGTTGCACTGGGCACTTGATCCCCATCATATCGGAGCATTTAAATAGGTTTAAATGAGGGCGGGGGGGTTGTGATGAATAGCTGCCTTTGGCAACTGCACATGAGCATTCTGGGAAGTGGTCACGCTGAGGCCCTCCTTGTGGCTCTCTATGAGAAACTGAGAGTGTGACAGGAGCCAAATGGAGCCGACAGCCAACTGGTCGGACTTCCTGTACCACACACACACACACACACTCACACATCAAATCTCTTGCTCTTCCATTCTCTACTTTTTTTTCCTTGTCCATAATTTTGTTTTGAAAAAACACAAGCTCATGTTTCGTCTCTCTGAGAGCCACCAGCGCTCTCCAACTTTCATGTGTCCGTCCTACCTTGACCCTCAGCTACTTAAAGACCTTTGTGGGGCTGAGGGCAGATCTTGGCAGGCAGCAGGTGCTGATAGGGACAAACTCCATAACGCAGAGTGAACCGTGTGCCAAGAGGCTAATGGCTGCATGATAAAAAACCAGAGGAACAGAGTGTTTTGCGTCGGGTTCTGGTGGGTCTGCTCGTCTTCAGAAGATTGATGAGCTCATGTGGGGGGGGGGGGCATTTGCTCTCTGGACAGCAGTCACAGGTTCAGACCACAGAAATGAAGCTTTTGCAGTTCTTATAGTCTGTCGTCATCTTAGAACTGGGTTATACACTTGTTACTGCTCCATTTAGCTCACAGTGTGCAGTAGTAAGAGGTTAAATGAAATAAAATACATTTTAAATGGTGGAATGACAGCATTGTGAGTACAGTGGCAGGGCTGTATGTCATGGTCACTCTGGACCTCTTCTCATTGAGACATGTAAAAACGGAAATGGAAACTCAGTTTAAAGATGGAACTTACAAACACTAAAAGGTTGAGAACATGCAGCTGAGAGAGCAGTTACAGTCCACATCGTTTTCAATTTAAGTGTTAGTGTTTCCTCCATCCTGCTCAAACTCATCTTCTGTCTGTTGAGTGATGTTATTTGGAAGTTCACACAGGGAGACTTTGAGTCTCTCTAACACGACCGACCTGATGTCAGCATCATTCAGCCGTTTTTGATCCACTCTCACTCAGATTGTGTAATCGGGTCTATGAGTGAAAGATTCTCTGAACAGGACAGGGTAGAAAAATGGAAGGTGAAGACGTATTTCCCAGCATGCACTGCAATTCAGAAACAATTCTCTCTTTAGTTTGAATAAAAAGGAGTTTGAAGATGGACTCCACTGCTATAATAATTCTCATGATATCTTGCTGTACATCATCACACTTACCACATGGCTGCTTAGTGAAGAAATGACACTAAACATTATCTTTAACATTATAACATTATCTCAAATAATTTCATTGATTAAAAAATGACTCTCTACAAATTCTGCACAGAGCTGAGATCGTTCAATTCATGGACTTTCATCACTGTGGACTGAGTGAATAATTCATGTGCTCATGGGCAGAAAAAAGAATGATAGAGAAAGTTGTCGCGGATTTTGAGGAAATCAGTCCAGAAGGTTTGGAGGTGATAACTCCTAATTACAGCCATCAGAGGAACTCAGCAGAGGCAACAGTCTTCATCATTCCCCTTCACTTCTCTTCATCACTGCAGAACTTTCCTTCAGTGTTACTACATTATGAAGCTCCTCGTATTTTTCAGGCAGTTTGGTCACTGTCAGTTTTCTGCTAATGGAGCCTTCCAGCATCAGCATTGTTGCTTTGGTTATCTCTAGTTTAATTTGAGCTCATAAGTTAAACATCAGGACATACAGATTTAATGATGATCTGGTCACTTTGCCTCAGTTCATTGATTACTGTTTGTGTATCAGCATTTCTACACTAGATGCAGTCCAGCTGTTAAACATGTGTAAACTCGTTCCCTCTGAGTAATGGACCAAACACATCCATTGATACACTCATTCCATTTATTTTATTTTGGATTAGCCCAGAAATCCTGATGCTTTCATTTCTTCTAGAGAGTCACTGCATGCAAACAGAATAAATGTGCACCAGGAGAAGAAAATAATATTTAGGACCGAATAAACTGTCTTCAAGGGACATTTCATGCATCTGAACGTCAAATGTGTGTAGTGAAGTCTGGTGGACAAAACGTTTTGCCAACCACTTCAGGAATGTTTAGTCCAACTGTCAACACTCAGCTCTTCAAATGGTCTCACGGAGGCGTTGATATTCGACAGATACTTCACCATTTGTAAGGAACAAGAATGTAACAAAGTGTGTGGACCACCAGGACGGGGAGGACAGGACACTTCGGACATCCAGAAGCCAGTCCAGCCTCTGTATTTGGGTTGTTCTCAGCTGCTGGTCCCATCTCCCAAGATCTCAGCTGGAATCAAACGAGATGGAGACAAACACTGAGCTACTGTGATGCTGTGATCTTAGCTGGGGTCTGTTGGTGTCCTGCAGAGCTAAACTGGAGGGGACACACTCAGTCTTTGGGGACCACACCAGTCACCTCTGAGGTTAGCTGTATGAACCAAACTCCTGTTTCATCTACACTCCTCTACTTCTCTACTAGTTTACACACCATAGAGACAAAAGTATTGGAACACCCCTCTCTGTGGGGCTGTTCCTCAGGGTTTGGGCTCGGCCCCTGACTTTCAGTGAAGGGAAATCTTAATGCTTCAGCACACCAAGACATTTTGGACAATGCTATGCTTCCAACTTTGAGACTGTGAGCCAGGCCTTTTGGTCCAACATCAGTGTGTGACCTCACAAATGCTCTACTGCATGAATGGGCACAAATTCCCACAGAAACACTCCAACATGTTGTGGAAAGCCTTCACAGAAGAGTGGAAGCTGTTAGAGCTGCAAAGCTGTCTGTGTGTTTACAATGAGACGTCATTAACGTCCCTGTTGGTGTGATGGTCAGGTGTCCCAATACTTTTGTCTATATAGTGTATATTCAGGGACTGGTTTCCAGTGACCATGTGGTGACAAGTGTGTTCCCAGTCAGTGTCTTCAGAGATCAGGTTGGGGGGGCAAAAGAGACTGACAACTACATGTGTTCAGTGTGAACTACATGTGTTCAGTGTGAACTACATGTGTTCAGTGTGAACACATGTAGTCCACATTGTCCTCAAACTGAACCAACTTTAATGTGTCTGTGTTAACCTCCTGACTGTTGTGGCCTGAGCCACAGAAACGATGATGAAAGTGACATATTTTGTCATTGGAGGGAACTCACTCCAACGAAATTCGTGCTCTGCATTTAACCCACCCACACACACACAGCAAACCCGGGGCAGTGGGCGACCGCGTGCAGCGCCCGGGGAGCAGTGGGGGTTGGGTACCTTGCTCAAGGGTACCTCAGCCATGGACACCGGGACGGGGAATCGAACCAGCGATCCACCGGTTACGGGTCCGACACCCTAACCGCTGATCCACGACTGCCCCAGTGGGGTTTGTTGTTTATCAAATCCATGCATTTTACCTTTTACCTTTCATCAGGTGTTGTGAGAGCCCAAATAGACTTAGAGTAGAGTAGAGTATTTATTCTCTGTGGCATTACTGCTTGTACTGAGTACTAATGAGGGGACTTTGTGTTGTGGATGTTAAAGTGTGAAGAGCAGCAGCAGCCTGTTGACTGTGGAGGCTCCTCAGGTCAAAGGGCAATAGACCACACAGAGAGGGGGACCCTGCCATGACCACACACACACACACACTCAGACACACAGACAAACACACGTACACACACACATACACACGCTCACACACACACACACACACACACACACACATACACACACACATACACACACTCACATACACACACACTCACACACACACACACACACACACACACACACACACATACACACACACATACACACACTCACATACACACACACTCACACACACACTCACACACACACTCACACACACACATACACACACTCACACACACGCACACACACACACACACAGTAGTTTGATTCCAGCTAATAGTGCATTTCACTTCCTGTCTCTTTCAGGAGCATCAGCGCATGAGGAAGACTAAAACTTTAAAACTTCACCCTAAGTCACATAGATTTTCAGCAGTTTACATGAACATACTGAGCATCATCAGCCAATCATTCGTCTTGCAGAAACAGTCACCTGGGCTCAGCCGTCAGGTCTACTGGGTCCCACCTCGGTACCGACAGCCTCTGTGTCCTGTTCAGCCAGCTGTCAACAGCGCAGCAGCAGCGTTTGCTCGCCGCCGCAGTTTCGGCCTGAAGAAGCTGCTGTCGTGTCAAACCCAGCTGCCTCAGGAAGGACGTCACACAGTATTTAGGCGTTAAGGGGTGTGCCTGGACTCACAGGGAAGTCGTGGTACCCAAAAACAAATAAGGGCGCTCACGTGGACAAAAACCAGACATAGTCTTCCCATTTCCCTTATCCTTTCACCAGCCGGGTCAGACCACCTCGAGTACTGTGACCCACATTGCACAGAGCTGGATTGCTTTTTTGAGCTCTGAAGTTAAACATCAGGACATACAGATTTAATGATGATCTGGTCACTTTGCCTCAGTTCATTGATTACTCAGGCCCAAAGTGCTGTTTCATCTTATAGATAGATATAGATTTTGAAGTTTGTAGTTTTGAAGTTTTACTTAAACCAACATTTTGATAAAACATGTTTTTAAAGTTTATCAGCTTCCTTTAGACAAGAGTTTCACTCTGTAAAAGAAGCTTGTTATAAACCTAATGAAAATGTGAAATAATCAAAGACCTCTCCTGCTTGAACCGTCACCTTAATGTGGTGGAGGGGTTTGAGCACCTGGATGATCCTAGGGGCTATGTTGTCGGGGGCTTAATGCCCCTGGTAGGGTCTCCCAAGGCAAACAGGTTCTAAGTGACAAGTCAGACCAAGAGTGGTTCAGAAGCCTCTAATGAAAGATAAAACAACAAGGATGTGTACGTCGCCTAGATTGGTGTTCCCGGGGCCTCACCCTGGAGCCAGGCCTGGGATTGGGGCTTGCAGGCGAGCGTCTGGTGGCCGGGTCTCTGCTCACGGGACAAGCGGCATGGGCCTGCTCTCCTGTAGGCCCACCACCCGCAAGAGGGTTCAGAAGGGGCTGGTGCAATGTGGTTTGGGCGACAGCTGTGGATGGGGATCCCGGCGACCCAAACCCTGGACAAAAACTCCGGCTATGGGGACATGTCCCTGCTCAAGCTGCTGCCCCTGCGACCCGGTCCCGGAAAAAGATGGATGGATGGATGGATCAAAGACCTTAAACTGATGGTTTCAACCTGAAACAAAAGTATAACAAAAATATCCGACGTGTGAAGAAGTGAACACGTGAACGTGTGTGTGTGAGCTCCACTTCAAAGGAGGTTGACACATTCACTCACACACACACACACTCACACGTCCACTGGGGTTTTTAAAGCGACTTTGGTTTCTACCCAGCAGCCTTTAAACACTGAACAATCCCACAATGCCTTGCTGTCGCTGGTCAGACACTCTGATAACAGCCAACACGTGAAGAGTTGGTTTCTGCTCACCGTTTACGTCACAAAAACAGACATGTTGGCTGTGGAAACAGGATTCTTGTAGTCGAATCAAATGATCAGACATTCAAATCCGGATAGACTGATTGAAATGCATCTGAATGAAAGACGGAGGAAACTAAAGGAAACTTCTGAAAAAGTTTGAGCGTTTGAGTCAGAATCTCAGGAGGTCTCAGGAGATGTGATAGTGACGAAATTTCTAAATGACTGACATGAAACCAGTTTTCCACCGTGGCTGATGAAAAGCACCGGCGGGTTTTCCTGATGTGTTAAGCGAGATCAGTGGACATAAGAGAGGCTCTCATATGTAATCTGCTGTTGGCAGCTCGAGTGTCAGAGCAGCAGGTTATTTATCTGGGTCATCATCACTATTCCCACGATGTGCAGAAACAGGAGACGTTAATCTGTGTAGGCTGATCAACACTACCCACTCAGTGCAGCGCAGATCAGCCTCAGCACTGCAGAAACTCAACGCATTTACTTACACAATCTGTACAGAAATGCAAAAAGACAATAAGAGAGATAACATAACATCAGATAAGAGAACATAGTCTTTATTGTCGTTACACAGTCACCTATACAATGAATTTTAAAAAAGATCAGTGAAGTGAAAATCTATTTTTGTTCTTCAAACTGCAGTAGTCACAGGAGTGGAGAAGGATCTCAAGAGGAGTTAGCTCCTGGTTAGCTCTGAATCAGCTGTTAATGCTGGTGATCTATAATGGAATCATTAAACTTAGCTTTTAACAGTACTGAACTGGTTTCCAGCAAATACAGTGGAGTAGAGTGGAGTCAGGGCTTATTGTCAGTAGTGGTAAACATTAAATACAACAGTGAATGAGAATGGCAATGCACACAGTGAGCAGCGGAAAACTAAAGAAAAGTCACCACAGTTGGTAACTTTTAGAAAGCCAGTACCTAATGAGATAAAGTTCTAAATAAAGTAAATAAAGCAGTTCTGTAACAGTATCAGTAATAATTGTATAAATAGTATAAATAACAGTATTGGTGGTGGTACCAGTGTTAAAATGAGTGTGGTATGTATTATGTCTTTCTGGTTGGACCTTCTGGATGATGAAGCCTGGATTTTCCTCTGTCATGGCGGTCTGATACCCCACAGGCACTGAACGCCTCACATGTGTAAAGAATGCGTTTCTGCCATCGTCCTGTTTTTTAACCTCCCCCTCCTCTAAGCATCATCATTCATCATTGTTTAATTTCTGCTACACAACACCGCGGCATCCATTTACCCCAGTCCCTCTCTGGACCACACTGTGCTATATTTGTCTCTTTAATGAGCGAGGGGGCATTCCAGAGGCTTTCTGGGTAATCACAGCGTCTGGCACAAAAGGCATCCAGGGGTCTCACCGGGCCTCAGTGCCAAACTGGGATTTACTTACCTCCCATTTCAGAAGGCAGCAACATGCTTCACACGGCCGATGAAGTTTACAACAAAAAGAGCGACGAGGAGTGGCCCTACGATGGGCTATAGTCCCTGTAACAAGGCAGACTCTGGTGTCAGGCCTGGCAGTGAAACGGAGCACCGCTGCAGGCTCGGGTGTCCCGCACTCTGATCAGTAATTGTATTTACCTTGTCTCTGTCTTCCCTCCATTAAGGGTGGTAATGAGGCGAGTTGTGAGCTGAGGACTTCGCTGCTGATGACGATCCGAGGAGTCTTAACAGACAGCTGCGAGGGCAGTGTAAGAGAAGGCCTGCTGATCTGTTTGACAGCTGTGACCTGCGGCAGCCCGGGCCAACACCAGCCCAGCTAACTGACTCGGTCTGAAATGTCACCAAACAGATTTTAACACAGCAGGTAAGGTGTCCAAGTAGGACAATAAAAAGGCTGCATCAAGAAAAACACAGCAGCCTCCATGAAGATGGTGCAATATTTATTAAACACAAACACACACAGTACAAACACAAACAAAGTCCAAAGATAAAAGAGGACACAAACAGGTGGAACTTTTCCCAAGGAAACACAATTGTGAACAACATGTCTGAATGCATTGATGTTTTTACAAGAAGTGCAGTAGTTCTACAGCATATTGTTTTAAAATTGTACAAAGGCCTCCGTGTCTGCAGGGGGCGCTGTGGCAAGTCTGATGAAGCGATGTGGCTCAAGTTGGCTGAAAACTTTGAAGCTGAAGTAAATCAGTTGGTTAGTTGGTTGAGTTAGATGAAGTGACGAGACCAGACGCAACTCAAACTCTGACTGTTGGCAGTCGAATTGCATTGTGGGTAGTTTAGGTGCACATGAAAATACTGCTCATTCAGATGAAATTACAGGTGATGAAAAAGTGTAGTTTGTTCAGTTTCTTGTGTGACGCCTCACAGCACGTGTGCACTGTGACTTTATAATATACAACAATAAGTGTGTAAAATTCTTCATTTCTGGATGGTAGCAGAACATCCAGCCAACAAGAAGCTGAACTGCTAATTGATAGCAATTCATCAGCAGGATGTGAGGGAAAAGACTCACTGAAGTCTTTCATGACTTTAGGGGTGGATGAACTCATTCATAAAAAAAGTGAACATCAGATCCTGCAGGCGTCGGGACAGATGATCTGTTTTTGTTCTGTTTAGTGCACCAGCTGTTCTGTCTGAAGCATGACGACGTGAGGCCCAACATAAGTCGTGTCATGTGATGAAAGACGGGAATTCAAAATGAGAGGCGACGTTCCTAAGTGGAACCAAACGTGGCTCAGTTTTCTCTTTTCTGTCCGTGGACAGAAGCTGCAGCTTGGAGACCATCAGCTCTACAGTCTGCTGAACACTGCTCACTGATGACTACTGATGTCAGTTAGAGGTGACTTAATCAGCTTAATCATTCAATTTGATATCCATCTTATCCACTTATCCATCTCTGTTTTGAATGGATTCTAGCTCTGGCATAAACGAAGTTTAAATCACATCTGTCAGTCCTGGTCTTTGTTTCTCTACAGCTATCAACATGAAAATGGGCTTCAGGTGTTCATGTTCCTCCCAGGATGGACTGTAATAACTCTGTTGAACATCTGACTTTTCATCAGGTCAACATTCAACCTGCAAGACAAGTCGCAGCGAGATTCATGTGAATTTCCCTTGGGGATCAATAAAGTATCTATCTATCTATCTATCTATCTATCTATCTATCTATCTATCTATCTATGTATCTATCTAACTAACTAACTAACTAACTAACTAACTATCTTCATCCTGAGCTTCAGTCTCAGCTTTATCCACAGCTGCATTTGGTGTCTGCTATTACGGATTGAAGTCCAGAAACACAACAAATCACACAACTGTCTGCAGAGCAGTATATCTCCTGCTGCTCAGTGTGTGTGTGTGTGTGTGTGTGTGTGTGTGTGTGTGTAATGTAATCCATCACAGTGCAGGACAATACTGTCGTTGTTGTGTTGGTGGTTTACAGCAGGCAGCAGGTGACGACCAACACCTATCCTGTCAGTCTGCACATTTTGGCTTCATTAAGAGGGAGAGAGAGTGTGAGTGTGTGTGTGTGTGTGTTTGTGAGTGTGTGAACTATTTATGGATCCTGTCTCTTTACTATCTCTCTACTCTTCTATGTAGTGATATTAGAACTAACTTAAACAACATATCAGCTAAAAAACAAATACATACAATACATAGTCTTCAGAATTCCAATTATCACAACCTGTCATGTCTGTCCTTTGTAATGTATGATGTTTACTGCATGTATGTTTCTCTCTCTCTCTCTTTCTTTCATCCTCTCTGTCCTGTCTACCTCTTCTTCTCCTCCTTCACCCAGCCGACTATCAGCAGGATGGTTCTCCCTTGTGAGTCGGGTCCTGCTCAGGGTTTCTTCCTGTTAAAAGGGAGTTTTTCCCTGCCACTGTCTGCTTGCTCGGAGGTTGAGGCTCTGGGTCTCTGTAAAGCATCTAGAGACAATTTTGATTGTTAAAGGTGCTATATAAATAAAATTGAATTGAATTAAATTGAATTATTCTGTGTTGTCTCATTGTTCTGTTAAGTTTTTCTTTAAAAAGAGCCTGATGTCACATGTTCAGACCTGGACTGAGGTGTTGGTTGTGTCATGTGTTACGTGTATCATGTGCGAAGGCAGCCAAACCAATAGACCAAACCAGGAGAGGATGAGAAAAGTGCACCAGGCTTTCATGAGTTCCAGTTGGGG
Source organism: Scatophagus argus (assembly GCF_020382885.2). Lineage (NCBI taxonomy): Eukaryota > Metazoa > Chordata > Actinopteri > Scatophagidae > Scatophagus > Scatophagus argus. Next base: position 179,503 of record NC_058499.1, on the reverse strand, counting down.
GCTGCACCTCGTTGGTACCAACACAACACACCCTGACACCTTCCGTCTCATCTGATCTGACTGTCAGTACTGCAGTCAGTACTGCAGCAACATCACCTGGTGGAAGCTGACTGGCCTCCTGGGGCGAGTCTGCAGTCTGTTACACTGGCACTGGGGACACCTACAGAACAAGATAAAACTTAACTCAAACACAATAAATCTGAAAATAGAATAAAATAAAATAAACTTGTTTTTTTTCGAGTAAAATTTCTAACTGAAAAGTATTTAGTGATTTCAGTTGAGTAAGAAATACAATATTCTCTTCTGTAGTACAGTTATAAGTACATGTATGTTAAAACACTACTCGAGAGCAGTACTTGAGTAGAGGTACTCTGTTACTTGGCTCAGGTCAGTCGGAGGTCAGGTTGACAAGGCCTCGGCAGGGTGGGGGAGGCTTGTTGCTCCTCGTGGGTCCTGATCCGGATTGAAGAGGTGATTTGTGGATGCATTTTGAAATAGAATTTATGATCTAAATGTTATCTGTGAGACAGAGAAGCTCCAGTCTGTAACAGCGTTCTCGTTTTACTCTGCTGACGTTTCTTCCTCACAGGATTTATTTTTCCTGCTGTGCTATCTTTCATTTTGTCATAGCAGGTGTCTTTCCATCTCTGTTTCTTTTTTCCCAAAGAGCAGAGATGTAATTTTGGAACGTTTGGAATTCGTCATTTGTCGATAGGATGGGGTGAAGACCCCAGCAGGCTGGAGGAGGAGGGAGGGAGTTTAAACCCCTGGAGCCCTGCCCTGGGCTTTGGCCTAAAGTGGCTCAGGGTATAGGGTTCCCCCCTGAGTTCCGGAAAATTGGCGAGATTAATGCTGTGGCAGAGGGACTGTGGTGCTGATGGTGTTTCCAGATGGCCAGTGGCATCACGGTGTTGGCGCGTCGCAGCATGGCCTCCGACCGCCGGTCCAGCTTTATGAGTCGTGTAAAATCGTTTGAGGACTGAAGCTGGAGTCCAGTCAGCAGCAGTTTGGGACACCTCGTTATCCGTCTCTCAAGTGTCTCGTCCCTCAACAAGACAACGAATCAGAGTCCTTTACTGCTCACTTCAGTTTGATGTGGGCTCTGTGGATCGTAGGATTTTAAGTACATGTCACCCCATTATACTTCTTCAAATATAACACGAGGACAAAGCATCACAAACCCTTCATGTAGGAGACATCAGTTGGTCAGGCTGTCAGCTCGTTGTTGTCTCAGGATGAAGTCTGTTATGAATGGTATTCTGTTATGTCAAAGGCTGTGCTGATGATTCAGCTGTTTATCAATGTGATGTCTATCCTCTAGGGAGCAAAAATGTGATAAAGAAGTTTTAGATTGTAAAGGAGAGGTCAGAGGGTCTGGGCACCACCATTAGGATTCAACCTCTCACAACCACAATCAATTACTTCACAGTCTGGTCTGTTGGGTGTGAACCTGGAAACCTGACGATTACTAACATACGCTTTGTTTGATGGATGTGTTCCTGTCATCTCTCTCGTAGGGCAGTTCATATAAAAGTGGATGTTGGAGCAATTAATGAGAGCTTGCTGTGGTTGTGATGGAAGAAGTGCGTCAGTCAGTGACACTGATGTGCAGTTTGAGGATTCTGTGTTGCAGATCTCCTCATTCATATCCTAAACAAACCAATCTCACTGTCAGGTTCAGGTGCAGGTGGATTTACTGTAGTTCTCTGCTCAGATCGTAGACCTCTCCTGCTGATGGATCTCTGAGTTTCAGAAGCCAGACTTTGTAGCGTTCCCGGCTCTGAAGCTGCTGCTGCTCCAGCTGAAGGAGAAAGTTGGTGTGCTTGTTGGTAACTGCTGAGATCTGCACACAGCGTTGAGAAGAGCCACTTCCTGACACCACAGGGAAAATGCCTCAAACTGGCGGAAGACCTGCTCAGCAGGGCTGCCAGTGGGGCGTTCGGGGAGCGAGAGGATCTCCACCAGATTATCAGCATTTTGTCTGTGAAGGACAGGACCAGCTAGCTTGTTATCTGCATGTTAGCCTCTCTTAGCACAATGGGAAGGTTAAACACATGATTTACATTTAGATTTCCATTCAATGACACATTCAGGCTGTCCAGGCCTTGGCCTGGGTTTAGCCTAGGTTAGCACAGAGACTAAAAGCACTGGAATTTTATCAGCCTCCACCTCCAAACAGTCACAGAGCTGTCATTAGTTAATGAACTCATCACCAGTCCATCCTGCAGTCTGCTAGGTTTATGAGAGTCAGGAAAGAGCTCAGATCTGTTCAGTTAACTTCAGTTCTAACAAGGTGCAGCATTTAATAACAATTCTTGAAAGTAGCATACTGTAAATTCATGCGCATCATATTTTTTTTCTTCCTTTGAAGATTTTAGATGTACTTCTCTAAAATTTATAAATGTGAGCAGGTATTTGGTGGCGGCATTCAGAAGCCTCACTGATCAGCTACAGGATCATTTTGGGTGTTGATGTTCAGTCAGCAGCCTTGAATTAAAGTAAAGACATTTACTTTGGTTTCCTGAATTATTTTTTAAAATTATGAATGCTTCCTAAATGAAGGGCAACGTGAAGCCTGCTGTAGATGCACATGTTCACACCTTCCTCCAAGTATGCTGATAATCTGTGTTTTGATTAACTCCAAGTTGTTTTCACAGTTTAATGATATATTATGGTTTTGTGACCTTTTATGGGTTAGAGAGCACTGAGAAGAAGAGGATACACAGTTAAAACAGTTTGATTCTTACTGCTGATGTTTAAATTGTCTCCATGTTCAGGTCAAAATGTCAGATAATAATTTAAGACACGTGCAAGCTGCAACTGATTCGTGATGATGGGATCTTCATTTCAGAGCTCTGCATGTTACGTCATCCAGAAGTCTGGAAGTTGAAATAGTTGAATCTTTTGAAAATAAAGTTAGAAAAACAGTTTTGCAGCACTCAGTTTCATATTTGAAGTAATAAGAAACAGGTCAAAACCCCTGAATATGAAGTTAAGACATGTTTAGAGGGCAGCCTTAGAGGTTGGAGAAGCTGCTTGTGATCAGAAGGTCGCTGGTTCGATTCCCCCACCGGACGGGCAGGAAAGATTTGAGTGTGGTGCAGTGATAATGTCCCCACCCCCCATTAGACGGCTGATGTGCCCTTGAGCAAGGCACTTAACCCCCAATATGCTCCCCGGGCGCTTGATGCTGCCCACTGCTCCTGTGTGTTTCACTGCATGTTGCATGTGTGTGTGTTTCAATCAGTGATGGGTTAAATGCAGAGTAGTCATTTCCCAGCTTGGGATTAATAAAGTAACTTAAAATTTTTTTTTAAAAACTAACAGCAGCACAGTGCATCAACAGTTTGCTTGTGGTTGCTGATGAGGGTCAGAGTCTGCGTTTAAAGGCCCATCAGTCGACTTGGAGTCACAGTGATAATCCTGAACCTACACTTTGAATGTTTTCTCTTCAGGCCTCGGACCATCTGTCACCTTTGACTGACAGGGTTTTACTGTCCAGCCTGTCAAAGTGCAGTCTGGCACTGGTCTGCAGGAAGCGAGGATCTGCGGTGCAGCGCCCCCCAGTGGCAGCTCTCCTGCACTGCAACATATGAAAGAACTGGAGGTCAAGTGAAAATGAATAAAGAGAGTTTTCAGGTTTGTGTCAAGAATCTCAGCAGTGCTGACAACAGCCAGAGAGGAGAATGAAGAGGACGAGGAAGAGAATGAGGAGGAGAAGGAGCAGTGGAAAAATGAAGGGGAGGATGAGGAGGAGGAGAAAGTTGGTCTACAAATAAACTTCACGGTCCACACTGTTTAAAATCAGATGAAACCTTCAGTGCTGTGCGAGCACTAACTGTAGAAGTAACACTTCCTGTGATCACATCTGCAGAAATGAAAAAATAAAAATTGTTCGGTTCTTTTTGGTCAGGTGAATTGATTTCTTCAGTCATCAAAGGAATCAAATCAGCTCTGACCAACTGAGCCTGATTTCAGCTGCTGAAATAAACTTCATATTTTTACTGATTTCTGCTTTGTTATAAAAATTCTTCTTGTTAAAAAATGAAGAATTCAGGAATTCCAGGAGCTTCATGTTAAGTTGTTTATGTGCAGTGAAACATGGAGCTACACAGACAACTGAACAGACATGAAAATAAAAACAAGAATGAAATATAAAATAAAGAATAAAAATAGAAATGAAATAAATAGAAAAAATATGCTCAGATATACACAAATATGTACAAAAAAAATGAATTTTGTGCTTCTTTCTTTCACATTTGATAGATGAGAAAGGTGAGAAATATTTCTCCTAAGATTGGCTTTCATTTGAATTGAAATTATTTTCCCTCCAGTTCATCTTAACAGCTTTGGAGAATTTTTTGTCTTTAGATTTTAAAAGTTTGTATCCTGTTAACTCCTTTATTTTTCATTCAGTGGGCCTTCAGGCCACAGCGGGCCTCAAAGCTTTTTTCATTTCTCCTTTAAGCTTTTGTTTTATTTATTTTCACTCAAACTGGTCCATCCCTCCATGATGCAGCACATTTTGATTCAAAGGCCACATTTCAATAAACCAAATGTGTTTCATATTAAAGTCATGTCAGTAAAAATAAAAATAAATGCAGAAGACAGAAATGACGATGACGTGAAGAGCGTCTGGCCAACACTGCAGTACTCATCCTGCTCTTACTGCTCTCTTTGGGGCAATTGTACGCTAATTACCGTCAAGTTGTAAACCCCTCCTGTTGCCAGCTGATTGGCCAGGCCTCAGGTGGCATCACGTCCTGACCCCGCCCCCCTGCGGGTGTCCCACGTATAAGATGAAGCAGGTCAACAGCTGAGAGAACAGGACAGTTTGTGACTCTACATTCCCCTCAACACACTCTCAGTTTATGAGTTTCCACTTCTCATTTCGTCCTCCTCTTCCTTCTTCTTCATCTCTCCTGTAAAAACTTTTTGTCCTGGCCTGAAGAGCTTCTGTCCCTCTGGATTTTCTTCTTCTGGGACTGAATCATGGAGCTGTCGGATATCTCCTTCCCCATCCCTGCCGCTGATGATTTCTATGATGACCCCTGCTTCAATACCAGTGACATGCACTTCTTCGAGGACCTGGACCCCCGGCTGGTCCATGTGGGCCTGCTGAAGCCGGACGACTCCTCCTCTTCATCCTCATCCTCCCCTTCCTCCTCCTCGTCGTCCTCTCCGTCATCCCTCCTGCACCTCCATCACCACGCCGACGCGGAGGACGACGAGCACGTCCGCGCCCCCAGCGGGCACCACCAGGCGGGTCGCTGCCTGCTCTGGGCCTGCAAGGCCTGCAAGCGAAAGACCACGAACGCGGACCGGCGGAAGGCGGCCACGCTGCGGGAGCGCCGGCGGCTCAGCAAAGTCAACGACGCCTTCGAGACCCTGAAGCGCTGCACGACAGCCAACCCCAACCAGCGGCTGCCCAAAGTGGAGATCCTGCGCAACGCCATCAGCTACATCGAGTCCCTGCAGGCGCTGCTGCGCGGCGGGCAGGACGACGGCTTCTACCCGGTGCTGGAGCACTACAGCGGGGACTCGGACGCCTCCAGCCCCCGTTCCAACTGTTCCGACGGCATGGTGAGTTCAGGTGTGAAAAGAGGGGCAGGAGGACTCAGTCTGAGCCTCTCCGGCGCGTCTTTCAGTTCACTTTCATTCTGTTTCAGGTCCTGTTAAAGGAATGGAGGAGCCAAAAAATCTCATTAAAGTTACTTAAGTAATCTCTTGTGGCCGCAGTTAAAATGCAGTTTTTAATTCAATTTAGTTATTTTTAATTAATGTAATTTAATTTTGGTCAACGAAATTTCAATTTAACAGACAAAATATTCCACAGGGACGCTGAAGTTTTATATGATGCTTCAAACGGATTATTTCCTCAGCTTAAAAATTAGATAAACTGAAGTTGTGATCATTAAGGGAAAAATAATCTAACTCGGCTGTTTTATCAGGCTAACTTTTAACGAAATTTAAATTCTAATTTATTATTCAGATCGCTTCAGTTCTGTTTCAGGAAGACGAGTGACAGAAAAATCATCGCGCTGTGTCGAATCAATTTAAATGTTTCTTAATTCACAAGTCAAACTTTTTTAGGAAAAACATTAAAAACAATTATTATTATTATTATTATTATTGTGTCATTCGTGCGTAGTGTGTGGATTTAATTGAATTGAATTTAATTCTACACTAATGCAAATTATTTTCGGCACTTTTCGGCTCCGTTTTCTTCTTTTACTTTTCTCTTGAGTGTGAGTGTTGGCGGCAGGTTTTCTTTAAAACCGAAGATAAGATCGATGATGTGATCGATGATCTGTGATGAGTTCACTGTCTCTGTCTCATTTGCTAAAATGTGTTTTGTATGTGCAGACGGATTACAGCGGGCCGAGCTCTCAGTCCACCAGAAGAGGAAGTTACGACAGCAGCTCGTACTTCTCCGAGACTGCAGACGGTAAGAAATCCAGCAGGATGTTTGAAAACACTTTGACAGCAGATTCAGACAAGAAAAGACTCGTTACGGCTGGGGGTGAAACAAAGACAAAACAGTAAAAACTAGCAGGTTGAGGAGGCCAACCAAAGTCATTTTGAAAGAGGAAGATATTCAGAATGACAAATTAGTACATAGGAAGCAGTTTTATACATGTGTTGTACTGTGGGAAAATACTGAAAATATTCCTCACTGGACTTCACATGACGGCTGAGCTTCTTCTAACTGAAACTCGTTGATTTGGTGCAGAGAGAAGCTCAGTCCACCTCCTCTGAGGTCAGCAGGAACAAACTGCTGCTTCTTTAAACTCAAGACAACAGACTTCAGACTCAATGAATCTACCGTGTTTGTTCTCTCTGCTGCTTCTTCTTTCTGATGTTTGACTCATTCACATTTGGTTTTGTGCAGGCGGACTGAAGAGCGACCGGAGCTCGGTGGTCTCCAGTCTGGACTGTCTGTCCAGCATAGTGGAGCGAATCTCCACCGACAGCAGCGGCCTGCTGCCGACCGTCGACGGCCCTGGGTCCCCTCCCACAGAGCCATCCAGAGAGACGGCGGCCCTGGGGCCAGTCCATATCCCCTCCCCAACCGCCAGCCAGGACCCCAGCCTGATCTATCAGGTCCTATAGACCTTCACCCCCGGGATTCTTTATCCAGTCACTCAGCTCCACAGATCCACACTGCAAGCATCTGGAAGCTCCGTCCCGCCACAGAAATAATTAAATGTGAGATCGTACATGAAGTTTGTCAAAAAGAATCTTCCTCACTCGCTGAGCTGCCACAGTCTTCATCAGTGGACTGAGTTTGATGTTTTATCAGATCTGATGTTTGTGTGCTGATAAAGACTGACAGCTTTGGAAATGGGTGAGACCTTTTCAAACAACAACAGATGGTTTAAATCTTAATTCAGTCTTAAGTCAGCAGCTGTAAAAAAAAAAATTCAGTGACAGATTTTATTATTTTTCTGAGTTTGCCAAATGAAAAGTTGATCTTATTGTTCCAGACTAAATATACTGAAGTTATTTTCCCAGCACAGACGACCTTCCACACCTGCTGTTTAAATTGTTTGAGACGGGGACGAAAGCTCCTGAATGCTGGGAGAACTTCTGATCAGGTTCACTGAGTTCACATCCTGCTGTATTTTTAAGAGAAGATTTTTCAAGTCTTTCAGATGGATTTGTACTTCATGTCTGTGCATTAATGTATTCGCTGAAGGACGGCGGCCAAAACAAAACAGAAAATCATCCATTTACATTCCTGCACTCTGGTCCATCTGAACCCCAGCTGTTGGCTTCCCTCAGGAGAACACGACTGCAGTAACCCTGTTACACCGAGGCTGTACTAATACTACAGTTCAGTACAGGCAGCAGAGCTCCTTCCTGGCCCAATCAAAGTCAGAACTCACTTGTTTTCAGTCGGAGGACCATTTTTCTGTCTGTACATATGATGTAAATAAGAGACGATTTGTTCCAGCCGAATGGATTAATTATGTATTTAAAGTTTCTGTCTGTATGAGCTTGTTTGTTGTGAAAATGTTAAACTTTATATTTATACACTTGAAAACTGAGTGAAGTCGAATGACAAATAAATCAACCTGCTTATTTATACAAAACTGAGTCTGCTTTGAATTTAATTTGTCAAAATTCTCTGAAATTTATTTTTGGATTTTTAAGAGATTCATATTTTTACATTTGTGTTAGAAAAAGGTGAAACAAAATCTGACATGAAGAAATGCAACAGAAAGTTCAAATCTGAAGTTTGATAAAATTTTCAAGAGGGTCATAAAATTATGAACCTTTCTGACGATTATTTTCATTCTTTACATTTTTCATTTTTGCCTAGTTGAACTTTATTCTTTGAATTTGTCTGGGTTTTATCAAACAAACTGCTGAAGTTCAGAACATTTGACCTCAGAGCAGCAGCACCACCATGTGCGTAAACAGTAGAACTGCAGCCGCACCTGAATGCTTTTTCAGTCTCAGCATGCGTTCACTGCATCACTCTGTGCTGCAGTACGAACATCTGACGGGCCTCCTCCCAATCCCAGAATGTAAACATCCTTCAAATTCCTCCTCCTGCTGCTCCTCCTTCTCTTTCTTCCTCTTCTCTGCTCCTGCAGTTTCTTCACTGTGGTGTGAATCTGGTGGCATCAAATCATGTGGTCAGAAGAAGGTGACATTACAGTGTTTGTCCATTGGATGCTGATGACGTTGTCAGCTTCAGCTACTTCAGACCTGGGGCCCGTTTCATGAAGCAGGTTATGTGGAAACTCTGAGTATGTTAAGCCTGAAATCAGCGAAACCCTGAGTTAAGCGTTTCAAGAAGCGAGGTAAGTTAACCCTGAGATCGGGGTAAGTTCAGGAGTAAGTTAAGCCCGTTTCATAAAGCGAGCTAACTCACACTCAGAGTCTGTTACCGCGGTAACTTAGTCTGTGAACATAACCTGGTCGGGAGCGGGTTTTATCCCAGAAACCCCGAGTTTGTCTCTGACTCCTCCCCTTTACGGAACATAAGCCTGAACCGTTTCCTTATTCACCGAGTCTCCGTCGAACCTGCTAAGTTTACGAAAATCGAGTGTCTGTTTCTGGAGGAGCCCGTAGACGAAGAAGCAATACTGATTCACAGAGAAATGTGATTGCGTCGGGCGAGGATTTTCCTCGCACGTCTGGGTAATCTTTCATCCTGTCCCGACTTTTTATATGAGCCTTATCGTTTTCCGTTACAGTCACTGCAATACATTCACAACCTCATCCGTCCTGTCATCACTCACATCACCCACCGTGGCCGTGAACTCACCACTGAGCAGATACTTTGCGTTGCTCTACGTTTCTGCAAACGGGAGTGTTTTATACAACATGCAGAGCACATAAGTAAAGCACCTGTTTGCAGAGCTGTCCGAAAGGTGAGCCTCGCTCTGAAACGGTTTCTCTCAGTTTGTCTTGTTTTTCCTGGCCACAAGCCTGTGAGGGCCATCAAATGGGACTGCGGGTAAATAATTTCAAATGAATAATAATTTTTCTGTTAACATGTTGCTGAGACCTCTGGGAGCAAAGATTTGAATGTCTTTTAGGATTTCCAAATGTGATTGGCTGCATTGATGGCACTCACATTCCTATCACTGCTCCTTCACAAAATGAATATCATGTGAACAGGAAGTCCTCCCACAGATTTCAACTAACCTGTCTCATTTTCTGTACTGTTAAAGTCATTTGTGATGCAGCTCACATCATCACAAATGAAGCCAAGTGGCCTGGGTCTGAGCATGACTCCTGTATATATCGAGGGTCTACTCTGAGCAACAGACTGGACTATGGTAAGTGGTCTGAAACACTGCACTGGTTAGGGTGTCGGACCCGTAACCGGTGGATCGCTGGTTCGATTCCCTGTACCGGTGTCCATGGCTGAGGTGCCCTTGAGCAAGGTACCTGATTTTGTTGGAGTGAGTTCCCTCCAATGACAAAATATGTCACTTTCATCTTTCTTTCATCTTGCAATTGAGAAATTGAAGTCTTCCTTCTGGGTGACAGGAGTTACCCCTGCCAACCCCTTACCCAGACCCTCAACCAGGCCCCCAGCAGCACTTCAGTGTGGCACACTGCAGGACCAGAGCCAGGCTAGAGATGACTGTAGGCCTGCTGAAAGCCTGTTTCCAGGGCTTACGTCATCTCAGAGTAACCCCTGAGAGAGCCTGTGACATAAGTGTGGCTTGTGTTGTTCTCCATAATATTGCGACTATTAGAGGAGAGCAACACTCTGCCCTACAAACAGAAGACCATGAGGAGGACCCCATCCACCTCCCAGAAAACCAGGATGGAAGAGCAATCAGAGATCTCATGTGCAATAACCATTTTTCAGGTCAACTCAATAAAAGCACGACCACACTGTCACACATTGATTTTATTTAGTCTTCCTTATATCCTACAGACAGCGAGAGACAAAGAGAACATTTTTCTGTTAGTTTTTCATATTGTTCCAATAATAAATTAAATTTACCTGTGACTGCACACCCACCTCTAAGTTGTATTTAAGTATCTCGATTTCCAGATCTGCCTTTTGGATCTGGTGGTCCAAGTGCACCATTTCCTTATCTGTTCTTTCAGTCAGTTTAAGGAGATGGATTCTGTATAACTGGTAACTGGAAATCCATAAGAATGACATTAAGTCATATTGTTCTACATGTACAATTGTACAGAATTCAACTGTGTTGTTTACTGAAACTCTCACTGTGTTCTGGTGCTGCAAAGTTTGATGGACCCTCTTCATGCTGTCCAGTTACGCTCTGTTAAAAAAGGATAACATGTCAATATAAATCCATACAAGAATGTCACATGTGCATGTAAAGCTGATCTAATATGATGCCTCTGTAGGCCTTTCTGTGACAGCAGACACAGTGTCTTCATCTTCATTATCCTTTGAAGACAACCATTTTATTCTGTGAACTTTATACCACTATTGGTTATGAGTTTTGGTGTGTTGAGTTACATACAACAGGCTGGAGTTGGGCTACATGAGGCTCCAACAGGTGGAGACGTCCCTCAGAGTCTACTGGATTCAAGAACAAACGTCCTGTCTCTAAAAGAGGCTTCATAAAAAACGTTATAGAGGTGTGGACTTCTTACATGTTATGAAGACACTTGTGTCCTGGGGGTGACTGGCTCAGGTGAGCTGCCCCCTGGGATTCCCTCAGCCACTGGCCTTCCAGTAGTTTGGCTCAGGGCCATCTCCTCTGCCTCTGTTGGAGGTGGTGGTGCAGGTCCTCCACCCGTTTTAGGGCCCTCTTTCTGTTGGCTAGACAGGAGTCAGATGTTAACTTCACCACATTAATTAATGAAACATTACAGAGAACAGAATGTGTGGAAACATCATGCGGGGATGAAAGAGTTGTCCAGTATTAAATCATTTAAATACATTTAAGTAGTTTGACATGTCAAACGTTAGCAAAGTGAGATACAACCAGGCATGTTATGTTTCAGCTTCACCTGACTGAATTATATTTTTATATTTCACCCGTTTTTCACCTCCTGGGTTGCACCTACATGAACAGAGGGTCAATACCATATTTTACATGCAATATTTTGTGAGTGATTAAACACAAAACTTAAACAAAAAAAAGCTGTCGTGTTACTTTTTTCCTGAATATTTACCGATATTCACCGTACGCCTCTGTCAAAATTTCCATCTCCAGCGGTGAAAAATATGCTGAGCGCTTTCTTTGCCCTCTGGCCTCCGTGGTGAATCAGGGAATCGGGACTCCATTGATGATGGCTTTTTTATGGTCGCGGTGCACGAGCTTGAGTCAACATACTCAGAGTTAACATACTCAGAGTTAACATACTCAGAGTCAACAAAACTAATGCGAATCCGCTTTGTTGAAACAGGAAACTCTGAGTTTTTCATCTCAGGGTTTGTCAACTCAGAGTTAACATACATACTCAGAGTTTGTTGAACCTGCTTCATGGAACGGACCCCTGGAGTCCAATTCAAGAAGGAGGTTCAACAAAGTTAAACTGCGAACTCTGAGCAGGTTGACTCTGAGGTAAGCACCATGACTATAAAAAGCCATCACGAATGGAGCCCTGATACTACGACTGACCATGACAACGGCCAGTGAGAATCAGAGGCCCCCTGTTTATGGTCCGCAGGACTACAAGTCCTCTGTAGGCACACACCGACTATGAGAACATCTTTGGCAGCAGTGAAAGGCAGGAAGTTGATGGGAAAAACTGCTGCTCGAGTCACAGCACGTTTAGTGTTTAATCACTATTAAAACATCACAGGTGAAAACTGGTGAAATGATTGAACCTAACTGTACCTCTCTGTCAACATCATTCACTGCTTATTTCAATGTGCAACATCTGACTTCTACAGTCAGAAAAAGGGCAAAGGACTGGAACGAGACAAACAATCCAGTGTGGGTCTCCTCTCCTGACGTAAACGTAACAACTCCCTGTGAACTAAAGCAGCCTCCTCGTCTACAGGATCCTCAATAATAGAACATCACATTTTTATAATAATTACTCGGTTGTTCTCCACTGAAACGTAACTGAACGAATGAATGAATGAGGAAATGAAGCAGCCTTTTGGCTCGCTAAAGGGAAGGAGACGGACAGAAACCCCGGGTTTACTGCTGCCGACCAGGTTATGTTCACAGATGAAGTTACCGTGGTATCTTACTCCGAGTATAAGTTACCTTCTTTCTGAAACAGGTTTGAGTTACCCCTTTGTCTCGGGTTTGAATTACTGAAACCTCACTGAAATGATTAAGCCAGAGTTTTCATTAGGCCTCTGCACTTCAAAGTGCTGTCAAATGAAAACTAAAGGAACCTCGATGCCTTGAATGATATCAAACACATGAAGCTGTTTGAATTGTCAGACTTTGAGATAAAAATAGTTTTACTGAGAGTTCAGTTCAGCTCTGCAGTTTGAGTGTTGAACAAATGACTTTAAAATTACACAACTAAAAACACTGAACTTTATTGACTTGTAAATGACAACAGATCTACAGACATGGCTTGAAGAGTCACACTTTATTTACAAAAATACTGAGAACCAAACAGTGGAGGGTGAGGAAACCTGACGACAAACAAGTTTTACTAGTTTTTTTATTCCTATTGAGCAGCAGCTAAAGGCTCCTGGTTGCTTTTATTAGGATTTGGGTTGAAAACTTCAGGGTGAACCTCAGCATTACTGGCTTCTTCTGAGCTAAGACCTTTTCCACAGTGTGCGTTCTTTCATCAGGCATGTGTCCGAGACGATCGCAGTTTGGTTTCTGAGTAGCGACGAGGCGAACTGATCTACTTCCTGCGGCGAGCGGCGGCTCCCTTCTTGCTGCTGTAATACAGAACACAGAAAATATGGAAACATGTCAGAATTCTGTGATAAACCGAGTTTCTGTTTCAATTCACGCTTCACACTTCGGTGAACAGCTGTGCTGTCTGTTCTTACCTCCACCAAGGCTGGAATACTCAGGTTTGTCCAGAAATACAAGCAATTTGGTTCTGCCAATGTTTGCATGTTGTTGAAAATGGAGGTGGATTTTTGTTTTATTTTTTGCATCGTGTTGTAAGCAGTTGATTAGCTTATCTGTTAGCTTGTCATCTGAAATAACTTCAGAAAACAAACTTTAAAACTTTAAAAACAAACTATAATTTATTTTTAAACAATTTTAAAACAATTGAGAAAAGTATTCCCTTATTTGTACCTTTATTTGCTATCTTTGTGCTGCTGTGACATTGTGACTTTCCCCACTGCAGGACTAATAAAGGATCTTTCTTCTTTACTGTGTATTTTTACTGCAGACTTTTTCTAGTGAAATACAAGCAATCCACAGTATCACTGATTCTGTCCACTTAGTTAGGGTTTAGTTTCCTGTGCAGTTGCATGTCACACTGATCTGATTGTCCAAAATGTTCGGAGACCTAACAAAACCCCCTGACTGTTTCTGTTCTCTTCCCTGAAGGATTAGTGTTTCCCTGACATTTAAAAGGCAAAGTATTTTATGTAATGGAGCAAAATACAAATGACAAGATGTGGAGGAAGAATGTTCACAGAAAGTAATACTCCAAACTTAGCAAATAATGAATTTCACAAAATACATTTCATGTAATCTGGTTTGCGTTTAGTCAGTTTTCAGAGGGATTTTGGTCGACATGCAGCAGCAAACATCATGACGACTGAGGACACGAAGGTCCTGTTCAGACAAAAGTCACAAACTCATGCAGGACTTACCTGCACACACCTGACTGAGTCAGCCGAGCTAATGTGAACACCTTCTCTTACCGCTGTGTTGGCTGTCACACACAATGAGCTCAGCAGGTCAGTATGAAGAGGAAGAGGAGGACCCTGACCCTCACACTGAAAAAGCATGTACTTCATTGTTGTACTTTTCATAACCACTGAGTATCTCCCAGTCGGGTACTATATTTACTACACACGTTTGGATACTGTTAGGCTGCTGGAGGCTGGATACGCTGCTGCTAGCACACTTTTATTCATCCTTTTCCTGAGGACACCAGAGAGCTCGAATGTTAACGTTTCTCAGACACAAAAGATCCAATTTTCAGGTGAGTTAAGTTAAACTGAGAGAAACAAAAAGTGAAATCAGAATTGTGTTTCATTGGCCTAAGGAGTAAGCACACACAAAGATTTTGTTTTGGGCTGATGGCGTCACTCTTGTACAGGTGATAAAGAGACAAAGACAGAAAAATAACATTAACTTGGAGCCACATCATTCTTGTATGAAAAGTGCCCTACAGATAAGGTTTGATTGATTGATTGGTTATAACTGGCACCAGACTGTTAGCTTTAAACAGTTGTAGCTAGCCTGCCTAACATTCACCTTATTAGCCTGCAGCTATATTAGGATGTTAGCTAACCTGCCAAAATGCTGTGTTAATAGAAAGTAAATAAAATAAACAAAATAAATGCTTGACTCAAATGTCACAGTCATCATTGATGCCTGATATCTGTGGACCAAGCACCCATTTAGAGGTGAGTTGGGCTAAGGGAAGACTTCACACAGACAACGTTCTGGGTGTCAGTGAACGCAGCACTGGCAGTACTTACTGCTTCTGTAACTCATCGATGCGGTTCCTGCATGTGAGAACCTGAAAAACGACACACACCACAACACGTTTACCTCCAAGGACAACAACTTCCCTCCGCTTTCCTCAGAAGGCAGACTCCTTGGGCTGCAGGGCATCATGGGAAACCAAGATGGGGTCACACATGTGATATGTGTTTCCTTTGTGTTCACATGTGATTGGATTTACTAAAGAACCTTTATGTGAAGTTTTCATTTAGCAAGTTTGTTGAAGAAACATTCCAATCACTGTTGGGTTCAAATGCCCATTTTGGTTTCCTAAAAAGAAATGTGGACAGTTTACAGATTCAGCTTCTGCTTGACTTACCTGCTAGACCTGCTCACACACCTGAACAAGCGAGACATCCTGACAGGATGTAGGGGAGATCATTTACAGAGATCATTTAAGAGTTTGATTCCAAAATGACACTGCTAATCAAAAGAAGTATTTCGTCCTTATAAAAACATAAATGTCACATATAAAAATACAAATTAATTGATAATTAATGCCCTTAATTAATTAAATATGGTGAGCATTATTTTTCACTACGACAGCTCAGGGCTCTTTGAACTGCCTTTAAGATATTTTATTTTATTTAATGAAAATGTCACTATTGGAAACAAACTCTTCATTTCTCTTTGCTCCTCTCGAGGCCGGGGAGGGGGGCGCTGTGGTCCTCTGAGCTTCCATCATGCTAACATGCTGCTACAACAACCTGCTACTTACAATTTACTGAGCTCCTCAACTCTCTTACGCAGGGTTGTAACCTGGAGAGGGAATCAAAGGGGGTTCAAATCCAGAGAGACGCTGAGCTGGACAACATTCAGCTGCTGCTCTGTGATGCGAGTAGTTTCTACACAGTATCACAGCAGTTTGTCACTCACAAAGTATTATCTATATGTATATGGACACAAATTTTCCATCTTTAACTTGTGCTGACCGACACAAAAACATGCATATGAATCCTAAGGATGAAATTTCAGTGTTTGATGAACTGACCTGACTGTCACTACTGTAATGTTCAGGTACTTTTAATGCTGAGTGGTGAATTTGAGTGTGTGGATCACAGTACAGAAATAAGAGTACACAGAGGTGGGTAGAGGTTAACTGTTGTGTGCATTTGGGACCAGATATTGTTTCAAATGTTCTCACACTTCAGTGGGTGTACCAAGGCAATACTTCTAGTAATTCTGAGGAAAGTTAAATATTTCTACAAACGTGTGTTTAGGAGCTTTAAAACTGTTACATGAAACAGTCTGATGAAAGAGTGAATGAATGATTAATGAATGATTTGTTAGGGTGTCGGACCCGTAACCGGTGGATCGCTGGTTCGATTCCCCGTCCCGGTGTCCATGGCTGAGGTACCCTTAAGCAAGGTACCTAACCCCCACTGCTCCCCGGGCGCTGCACGCGGTCGCCCACTGCCCCGGGTTTGCTGTGTGTGTTTGTGCACGTCACTTGGGTGGGTTAAATGCAGAGCACGAATTTCGTTGGAGTGAGTTCCCTCCAATGACAAAATATGTCACTTTCACTTTCATCTGATTGTTCTGTAGTTTTCAGTATAGGGTAGCAGACAGTCAGGCAGATCTCAGCTCCATAATATCAAAAAGGGGTTTAAGCACTTTTTGTAAGAACTGGACATCTTTTCAAAGTAGAATCAATTAGAATCAGAATCAGTAGTAGTAGTAAGTAGTAATCAACAATCAGACAGTTAATGAAATTATTTAAAAATAAGATCATCAAAAAACTCTGATGCTGCGTCCCCACCTTCAGCTCAAACCTTATTTTACTAACAAACAGTCAGGTGATCCACAGGGGGACCTTAACACAAGGATGTGGATGAAGTGAACGTCATCACCAGTCGGTAAACTGATTCTCACCTCGTACTTCTGCCTCTTCAGTCTCTCCATGTGGTCGAACTTCTCAGACTCCAGCTGACGCATCCATTCATACAGCTCATTGATTTTATCCCTGCAGGAGAAACAAAGACATCAGTCTCAAAAGTTCAAATATTTCAGCACAATGATTTTAGTTTTTGTGTCCTGTGACAGTCAAAAAGATTTTCTGTCCATCGTACTTCAGCTTGTCTTCATTCAGGTGGTCGATGTTCAGCTGCTTGCGTCTGGCGGCCAGAATCTTCTTCTTCTTCTCTCTCTCAGTCTCTTTCTTGCCTCCTCTCTTCTGGTCAGCCTGTTCACACACACACACACACACACACACAGAGGTGCCAAACCACACAGATGCAGAGCTTGTTTACCTCTTTAAAATGCAGTGTAGTTTACAGAATCATCATGTGTTTCTGAAAGACTAATCTGACTCAAGTAACATCAGGGGTTCATGCAGTACTCAGTTACAGCAGTGGATACTCAGTGTATGTACTGACTCTCTGCAGGTGGCTGCTGTAGTTGGAGCCCATGCTGGACAGAGCTGACTTCTTCTTGGCCTCTTCATCAGCCTTTTTCTTGGCATCAGCCTCCTCCCTGATCCGCCTCTCCTCCTGGTTCACACAAACAAATCAGAGTGAGACCTTCCTGCCAGACCCAACAGTTGCTGCCCAGTAACACAGGGACTTTAGATCAAAGCCGAGAGGGCTCCTGATGAGCTGAAGTAAAGATAAAAACACGAACCTCACGTCTGGCCTGGCGCTCCTTCTCCTTCTCAGCACGGACCCTCTGCTGCTCAGCCCTCTCGGCACGACGCTTCTCCTGCAGGATGGCCGCAAACACACCGTCAGTCATTTCAACGCAGTCTGACCCACCACAGTCTGTGGTGAATATGAAGCTACAGCCAGCAGCCGGATCGCTTAGCCTGGAACCGGGGGAAACGCCTCATTGCCTCTATATAAAAACTCACAATCCTGTCCTTGAGGGCGATCAGCTCCTCCTCCTCCTTCTTCCTGCACTCAAAGTGAGCATCAATCAGGGCCTGCAGCTCAATCAGGTCCTTGTTCTGACGTTTTTTCTGGATGTCCTGCAGGGCACCAGAACACAAAACAGCAGTCAGCCAAACTGGAAGCCTGGACAACAGCAGAGATCCTTCAGATCTGCACTTAAGCTGTGCTTACATCAAAGTCCACTTTCTCACCCTCGGGGATCTTGGGAGCGCTGGGCCTATAGGAGACAGAGTTCTGCTCTTACAATTCTGTTTTTGATGTCTACAGAAATCATTTGACATCTGATGACATGAGAAGGAAACTTACTTGAACTTTGGCTTCTCCTCTGCAGGTTAGGATATGAAGAGGGGAACAGTACATGTCATGGGGTTAGAAACACAGCAGATTATTGCGTTTGTCTCAGGCAGTACATGGATTTACTCTACGACACACTAAGATTCAGACTGTAGCTCTGTTCATAAGAGGTTAAGTAAGGGTTAGAAAAACAGATAAATATTGCCAGAGCAAACAGATAAAAAGTATTAAAACATCAGAGATTATGAAGTTTGAGTGTAGTCACTGTAAATCTGAAGCATCACATATGTTAACATCAGTTTTCTTTAGTCTCAGGACTTTTTCATTTGGCTTGAAGTTGTCATTTGTATGTGCTGAATCTACATTGTGTTTGGTGTTTTTGGCTTGACCCCAAATCATTTTTACACAAGCAAGACAAAATCGTTTCATGCAGATGACGGGTGGCATAGCCAGGCAGTAACGGTGGGGTCGCTGTGCCGTGAAGCACATGTTAGCATTTCATATTCTTTCACCCTTTTTCTCCACTAGTAATTTTGTTTTTTTCAAAGCTTTTCAAAGTAAGAATGAAAATTGTGTTTTTGTCAGAAATTGGTTTTTCAATTCTGCAGCGCTCCTGGATTTTGAAAGAAAGATAAAATTTGGACAGACATTTGGTGAACATCAGGCTTTCAGAGATCAGACCTGGACATTGCAGTCCTTCCAAAACCAGAATGATAGACTTCAGATGCATCAGAAGTTTTTAAATCAACATACCTTCCTCTTCAATGGCCTCTGCATGCAGCAAGCATCCAAAATAAAAGAGCAGACAACAGGATTAGTGAGCGCCTGACGGCAGCAAACTGTTCAAGCAGTCAGTCAAATTATGGCAGACAGTCAGTCTGCTGCAGCTGCAGCATCTCTACTCTCTCCCTCACAGATGAATTTTTTATTACCGTAAATTCTCAAATAACAGCCAAGTTGAATCGAGCAGCAGCAGCCAGCTGTGTTTCATAGTGTTTCAGATAAGAACTAGTTTTTGAGAATTGACAATCATCTACAAAAATCTTTGATTTGATTTGATATGATTCCTTCAAGCCGCTCAACAAAGTATGATCCCTTTAACTTTTAACCGTGCATGCGTTCACATGCATTCACATGGGACATTTCAGAAACTTCAAAGTAAAATGTGAAAGTCGGAAAGTCAGGGAAGATTTATGACATGATGCAACAATGATTTTTAACTTCATCAACAGGACAGAACAAAATTACAGTTCATTTATCAGAAGATGACATACTTTCCAGAGGTTTGGGTTTGGCATTAAGACATCTGTCATACATTTAATTCTATTAAATCACAAGTATTGTTTCCTTTTAGAATTTGCCTTCACCATGTTGGGATGTGAATGGAACGCCAGCGTGTTAGCAAAATGAAAAATAGCACAGCGATATCCATGAGATGAATTCAGAAGATGAATTCTGAAAAAGATGAAATCCTGAGATGGCATCTTTTTCTTTTTTGATTGAGTGGACTTGCTTAGCAGTCAGTTATTCTCTTCAAAGAAGCATCTCAGCACAGAGTATGTCTGCAATCTGATGTCCACCATCTAAATACTAAATACTAGTATTTAGGGTACATGTGGTTCAGTAGTGACAGTAATGTAACACTGGTAAAAGATGCCAATTTTTGACTTTTAGAATAAATTTTTCCCCTCTTTGAAAAAGATAGGTTTGTCCACCATTTTAGCATACAGTATGGCAAGCTAAGTTGCTAATTAACTAGCACTTGTCAAGTTGTTGAGTAAACACAACTTGTTTATTTCACATAGCCTGTAAAATAAGCCAGAATGTTTTGACCACTGAGATTTATAATTTTAGAAGTTGTCAAGGAAAATTACATAAACTCTTAACAGATGTGTCTCCCTAATATGAGAAATAATCAAAAAAAAAATTGCCTATGCCAGTTTACCTCATAATCTTGACAGAAATTCCTAAAAGAAAGGTAGCATTAGCATTAGTGGACATGGTGAACATGTGTACCAATCAGGATCACTGGAGTCTGTCCGGCTGGCTACAGCCCGTTGAGCGCACCTGTCGCCTGGGAAAGGATGAGAGAATACCCCCTTCCCCCCTTCATGCCACATACCTTCAGGCTCAGGCTCAGGCTCAGGCTCTGGTTCTGGCTCTGGTTCTACCACTGGTTCTGGCTCTGGCTCTGGTTCTGGTTCTGGCTCTGCCTCAGGGGCCGCCTCAGGGGCCACCTCTACTTCCTCTACTACCTCCTCTTCTACAGCTACACAACATGCAGCGAGTCACCAGGGAGAGGAAGGGCGTGAGAGGGTTAATGGAAGCAGGAGAAAGGGAGAACGGAATGAGGTGGTCGGGGTGAGTGGATGAAAGAGGAGAAGGGAGGTTTGAGGTGGTTCATGAAGGGACAGTTTGGAGGAACTGCCACCAGATGGCGCTAAAGCAAGTGAGAAGCGGTTACAGGAGGGAAGAGGACTGTCAGTGATGGGTCAGATGTCATTGATACCTGCATTGCAATTTGGTGTGTTTGAAGACAGAAAGAGACAAATTCTCTCCTGATGCAATGTATGTTTTTAACCTGTGTGTCTTCATATATCTCAGATCACGTTAGTGTTAACAACATGCCACAAAAAGTACATGTGGAAATAAGAACACACGTTTTCATTATGTAAAAAATTAGTATCAGTGACATGAGATTTGTGATCCAGAGTCTGCAGGCTGCGTCTTACCATCGTATTCTTCACGTCCGTCCGAGAAAGAAAGGAGCAGAAGAACATTATCAAAAGATCCCTTTTGTACCCATTTTGACAGAAGACAAAATGAGGGCACACTGGGGATCCATGCTAAGCATACATAACACAGTCCTCCTGTGCCGATCGAATTAACTTCATGACGTTCAGCTGAGGAGGACTGTTCAGTTGCACATGATCATGCAGATTTGCAGGACTTGTTGCCAACAGTTCAGTGTAGTTTGGATTTTAGAAGTTTAGATTTCTCACTGTATATTTCACACTGTCCTGATGACAGCATTGGGGCCTGCAACCATGCCACAGCGGGAAGATAATAGAAGTGCAGATTTGCTTATAAAAAGAGAGCATTATTGCACAACTTGTATTGGGAGGAGTCAAGCCAAACCTGCGAACGCACAAATTTTTTCCAGTGCAAATAACTCTCTACGGGGAATGGAAAATCAGTTAGCAAGATTCAGAAATTATACTGGGATTTAGCATGGAACTCCGGACTGTACCACAACCTCATTTGGATAAATTTTGTTTTCTCAAACAGGGAAAATGCTGCTACTTACCCTCGACCTGATCACTGCAAGACAGAAGGAAAAGAAGTTCTGATTAGATACAGTAAGACAAAATAATCATAACTCGAGGTCTGTTCAGTAGCTTCTTTTTTCAACTGCATAGACAATAACAGAGCAACGCAGAGATGTTACTCTCTGACAAACAAAAAACTACAAAGTGGAGAGTGAGTTCAGACGAATTTGCCAAACTACTAATTTATGAATGAAAATGTGAATTGACTTACACTTCCTCAGTGTCAGACATGGTGAGTGGAGTGGACTTTGCAACCTGGAGGTAAAAAGAGAAGAAAGCGACTTAAAGTCAGTCCTGAAGGAGCGACTGAGCAGCCTTCGTATTTATAGCTCAGGATTAAGTTGCAGATGTCTTAAATATCTGCTACCGGCCCCGCCCTGTCAAAACCCCACCTGCTTGCCAACACATATTTCACCACCACTCCAAAAAAAAAAGGTAAACCTCATGCCCTCTCCTGTCACTCCATTCCATTTGGCATCAAACATGTTCAAGACTTTTCATCTTCAGAAACATATCTTCATCTCTGAACAGCTTCTCTCCCATATAAAATCATTCTCAGCATACAGTCCTTTTGCATGAAAATTCCAAACATTACTGACTCAATGATAAACACACATGACCTGAATTTATTCATTACTGGATCTGTCGGTGGATAGATGTCAGATTAGTTGCCCATTAGCCTCATTAGCATGAGACCACCATAAAGGCGTCTGAACATCACAGCTATTTCCATCGGACAGCTGCACAGGTCACAGATCTGGCTTCAGGGGAACCAGCGCAAGAGATTAGGTTTCCTCTCCTGGACCACCACCCAAATTCCATCTTCATCTCCTTATCTGGCTGTTTCACTCTTACATGGTTCCTTCAGTCATCTTCCTGAGGCTCCCTGCTGACTGAGGCCACTTTGCTCGAGAATTAAAATAAACCCTGAAAGGGAGCTGTGAGGGTAAAGGGTAAAGGTCTAATGCATTCCTTTTGTTTGTTTTTTAGTCTTGTAAATTCCAAACACATTTCTTTTTTGTTTACACTAAGATGTAACATTGGCAACACTCAACACGTTAAATGATTCCTTTACATCCAGTATGGCTGTTATGGCTCCTTGCCAGTATGTTAAAGTGTTTATCCTCAGGCTATGTGCACTTAAATGTACACACATGCCACACCCATTTACAGCTTCATGATGGTGAAGAAAATGTTGTGCTATCCAAAAAAAAAAAAAAAAAAAAGAAAGTTAATGAAAAATTGAAACTAACAAGGAGATTTATCACTGCTGCTGTCATGCTGTTCCATGACTCGTTAGTATAATCTTGTGTCTCCTGAAGCAGAAAGCTGCTTCAAAGACTTTAAGCCATCTGTAAATCCCTCAGGTATGAACCTCCGCTGGGTCACTGGACTCTAACCAAACTGACACAAAAACAACAACAACGTCCTTTAAGATAACAAAACTTCATATTTCAATCTCCAAAAAAAACATATTTTCTAAGCTCACTTTGAAGATACAACATAATAAAATGACTCATCAGTTCCTCAGGCATGCAGACACTAAAGCATCACACTCTGTAGGCTTCAGAGGAAGGCCTGTTTCCTCTGTGGTCCACTATCTGTTTGCTATTTGAACACAATCATCCCAGACCTTTGCAGCAGCCTCTACTAGTCATGGCAGTGATTTTAACACATGTAGACTTAGTTGTCCTCAGTTTGGGTGATGTTTGGGAACATTTAACTGGAGGTTTTGATCCACCACTCACACTCTCACTCTCCCTTCTTCCTTACCTCAGAAAAGCTGAAAGAAGCGAGCTCCCTGCTGGCCGAGACAGGCTGTAAGGTTCTGCAAACTTACCGCGCTGATTATGTCCTTCTGTTATAGTGACACACGATCCACTCAGCCTGCCCATTGGCCAAGGAGCTGGCCTGGAGGCGAGGCTGGGCATGGGCAGGGTACACAACTTCACCCCCCCCCCCTTTCAATGCTGGCACTCAATAAGGAGATGGAAGGTTTAGGGTTAGCAGGGGAGGCTCAAGTTAGGAGAAGGGGGCAGCCAAGACGCCCCCAGGTTGCTATTCTGGGGCAGCTGCATGAGGCAAGCAAATTTCTTCTAAGAGTGAGAGGATGCCAGGAAAGTGAGCCATGTTGTCCTGGACCTCTTACAGAAGTCTGGGGCATATAAACATAATGTACACCACAGTCATAGAAGAACAAGAACCTGAACAATTTGTCAATCCAAGCTATGAATCTGACATGTTCATCCATATTTGTGCTGTTTGACTCCCTGGTTTGTCAAGAATCAATGAGACGAGCAAAATCAATATCCCTAAAATATCCCTAAAAAACATGAAACAATAAAATTACGAGAACAGAGATGTGACACAAACACTTCCTGACATCAGGCTGTGAGTCTGTAGTTCCTCATTTTAGGCTAAATTAAAGGAAAAAGATGCTCAAACTGTCATAAAAGAAATGTTTCATAGAAATGTGAACATTCCTCACACTGTGAGCTGCATGGTTATGTAACATGTATGTAAGTCTATCCAAAGAATGTTTGTCCTTTCTTCATGACCAGTTGAAAATTTAGAAATAGTCTCTTTTTTAAGGATGTATTGAAATGAGGTACATTTAATTAAAAGTGAAGTGATTGTGAATATTGGCATGTATTTTGATTTCCTTACAGAAATCCTCTTTGGGATCACATCAGATACTGATCTGTTGCTAATGTCTAGTTTAGCTCTAAGTCTAGACAAGTTGCAGCATGAATCACTGAGCAAACTCCTTGGCTTAATTTATAAGATGGTAGATGATATGAATGTCAGTTTCAATCACGTCAGGGATCCTGACTGATCTGCTCATTTCCTCCAGAGGGTGCTACAATGACAGAATAAACAACTGTTGGTCACCCACATATGGAGGGTCAAATTTTTCCATGCCACAGAAAGACAAACTTCAGGTCTCCTGTTATTTTGTTGTTGATTGTGGTTACAGTTGAGCTGACCTGTGTTTCAGGGTGTATTGTCTAAAAGAAAGAGTTTCATGTGAAATACCAAATGATCAAATTAAATGTGCCAAATTTAAGCATTTTGTAGAAAAGAAAACAATATTCTCAACAGTCTTTTCAAGAACTCCTGGTAACCCCAGAAGCAACCTTGACACCTCAAGAGACCTCAAATACTCCAATTAAGAAGACTGTGATACCATCACAAACCCCTGTTAATTCACTAATACTGCAGCTAGCAGCACCATAAAGTTCTTCTTTTGAATAGACCCACTTAGCTTTCCTGCACTCCTGGAACCACAACCTTAACACTTCATAAAGACACTCCTGAAACCCCTCAAAGAGTTCTTCTTGAAATAATCACAGTAACTCTGATCTGGCATGAACATAGTACAGCATTACGACTCCCCCCTCTGAGGAACAATGAAAACCCCAGCAGAACTGAAGCTCTAAGGTGACTAAGGTGACCATGACTTTTATGCTGCTTTTAGGTCATATTAGAGTTATCCCGATTACAGGTTGTAAAAGAAGAAGAAGAATCACTTTATTAGCAGTATATATATTTTTACATACACACACTGAATTCATCTTCTGCATTTGACCCATCCTTAGTTGAACACACACATTCAACACCCGGCAAATTACATGCAGTGAAACACACACAGCAGCAGTGGGCAGCATCAAGCGCCCGGGGAGCATATTGGGGGGTTAAGTGCCTTGCTCAAGGGCACATCAGCTGGCTAATTGGGGAGTGGGGGGTGGGGGGCAGAATCAAAATATTGTATTGATCCCTGGGGGAAATTGGGTTACAAGTCGTGATTACAACTGAACTCATATCTGCCAAAGACAAGTCCTTCTGTGTGATATAACCTAAACAGACATGATGCTATATTGACAATTTTAACCCTCAGCTAGCCAGCCATGACCCCTCCACCCCTTAGAGTGTCAACACAGCACTCAAACCTCTTTAACTTTTAGAATCACATCGGTGATACCGGCTACTCTCTCTGGGACTTCAAATGGAATTCAATAAGAAAACCAAATCTCGTAAAGTTCCCAATCAACAGGACCACCAACAATACTGAGAACCCACACAAATAACTTTGGAACTTCTTAAAGGATCACCATCCTGAGCGTTTCAAATTCACCTGTATGGGTGCAAGAACCCCTCAAAAACCTATACACCAAGAACCCGTAAATTTTTTATATTTTAAATTGTATCAATGTATTTCATTGTTCTGAGCATGATGTGGAGCCCCCTGCCGGCTCCCCAGTACATCTTTGAGGGATCCCTGGGTGGCTCTCAGTCCCCACTTTTAGAGCCCTGGGAGGGTGAAACCTAAGGTCCTGTGGCCTCTCCATGCTGCGCCTCGCCTCGCTCTGCTGTCACCACAACGCTGCTGTCACATAGGGCTCAGGATTTATTTTTGGACTGCCATGGCGTCTGGTCCTTCCATTTGTAGGAAGGGGGGTCGACTTGGTCTCAACATGAACCTGCCGCTCTGACACTCCAGGCTGGGACAAGCAGGCAGCAGCCGGCCGGCCGCCCCCCAAGCAGCAGTCGCACAGGTAAACATACCATGATTACACCTTTTATTGTCCAGAGAGCAGGGAAGCTTTTGGCTGTTAGGGAGGCAGCTGCTGTCAAATGCAGAACCCCCCACCTCTGCAGCCAGAGATGTTTCAGAGCTCAGAATGTTTTCTTGTTGTCCTTACTGCAACATTAAAGGACTGACAGGGCTGCAGCCTCGTGCTGTTTTCTCTGCAGCTTTGAAACACAGTCTGCCCTGTCATTTATGAAGCATTACCAAACAATGATCACATTTTAGCTGTGAGTTGTAATCTTCCTGTTGTGTCATTGTGAATTCAAGTTTGGTATTTTACATTGAATGAGATGTTCTCTTGTGTTCTGTCAAGGGGAACCTGTCAGGTGCTCTCTGAACATCAGCAACAAGTTTTTACCTGGTATGTTTCTTCTTTTTCATCTAACCTCAGTGTTTGCTGTATTTGTGTGTGAAGCCTCATAACTTCACTTGAGGTAAATTACTTTTTGGGGTGGATTCATTTACATAAGGAGGCAATTGTCGACAAGCCTGGCTTTTATTACACTTCTATTCTTACCCTTTCCTCTTTTGAACTTGCATCCTGAAGGCGCTCCAAATGCCGAACCTACCAGAGCCTTAAAAGGAGGATCAAGCTCTCATGTGTCAGGCGGGCAGCAGGTTCAGGGAGGGATGTGGGCGGGATAGGGGGCTTTAAAACTCAAGCAGCTCCGCTGGCCTACATTGCACTGAGGTGACACACACTGTGCTGTTTTTGTACAGATGTTAATGGTCTTTCATTTGTGCCTCAGACCTTATAAATAGTGTGAAAATATACTTATCTGAGTCTTATTTTAATTTAAAGCAATGTTATTATTTAATGTGATGCAGTAGAGAAAGGATTAGAAATTAAAAACAAAACAAAACAGAAGAATAAAAAAGTCCTCCAAACTCATTTCTTCATCCTTCTATGTTAATTCCAGTCCTCTTGTGTGATTGGGTCATCTCAGGGGCCATATATTTATGACGCTCTATCCTATCCAGTGTCTTCTGGCTGTGATGTCATGAACACAGATGCTGCGCATTCACTTTCACCTTTCAGCAGTTTCTGTATACACATACACATCATGTGGGGGGAGACATGAGAGGAATCTGAAGTGATGAAGCTACACTCGGGCTGTGTAAAGTTTAGCCTGAGACACACAAAGAGGACAACATGTTGCTGTGTCGTCAGAGTTCTCTGAGCTTGAAACAAAGATCTGGCAAAAAACACACAAGCATCAGATCCACTGAGGAACCTGAGGGTGGACATGCTGGCCACTTCAATTTGGAATGAATTATCTCACAAAACACTCACTGGATGAATTAACTCTTAACTCTTCATATTTTTCCTGATCTGGTGTTTTCTCTAGCACCACCATCTGGATCATTTTTCTTTCTTCCGTGCAGGAAATATGATCAAGCACATACCAGCTTTTCATTAAATATGTTGTGGATGCTCATCGTCTCCAGTGGATGAATTCTCATCATTTTGTTGACCTCCGTGTCCTTTCCTCAATACATTTTCCAATTTTCCAATGACACAAGAAACATCAAAATACAAATGAGCAGGTTGCCTCCAGACTCTCTATATTCCAGCTCCCCAGATGATGAACTCTTTTGACTTTAATAATCCCATGACCTTTCTTGTAGCACCAGGACAAATCACCAGTATGTTCTTCTGGTAAATTTTTTTAGTTTACTGTAATAAGAACTTACAGCCTTTATGGGACTTGATTGTAACTTTCAACTTTTAAACAAATGGAGACACATAAATTTAAGGTCACAAATTGACATTTTCTTACTATTTGTTGGATACTGTCACCCAGAATTAAACCTTAGTGTCATTATTATTTGCATTTTGAGAAGGGATCATAAGTGAATCACTCACACCAGCTAAACGTCTGACAAAGTGCTGACAACAGCAGCTCTAAAGGCTCTAAAAACTTCCAACATAAAAACATTGGCTCATTTTGTTGGAGAAAATTGGCAGACATTAACATTAACAGTCATGTTTTGTAGAATTTTTTTGTGATGCTTTCCCACTGACCTGCATCACAGCATTCTGATTCATTGTTTTCTGGAAAGTGATGCAGCCTATTATGTGGAAGGTGTCCTAAAAAAGCCAAGCAGGTGATTGGCTGCTGTCCTTTCTGCCTACAAACTAAAATTAGGCAAAGTAAAAGCATCCAGGATCAGCTGTGAGGCAGCAGCATCATGCAGTAGGAGTTCAGCTCCATTCTCCTGTTGATTTGTTAGCTTGATTTCGGGTTGCATGAACACAACAAAGCATGTGTGTGAAAACCTTGTTAACTCAAATGATATGATATGATAATATATATGATTATATAATAATGGGAGATTATAGGTTCTACTGTAGGCTCAACTTCTCTCAGATTTGTTATAATCTTGTTATTATATTGTGTCTTAGCTTCAAAGGATTTTTATACAGCAACACGAAATGAAATGATAAATGCAGTACATTGTTCTTCTTTGGTAATCTTAATGTTTTTACTCCTGTAATGTTTTAACTCCACTTGCAGGAGTTAAAACATTACAGGTAACTTCATGGCAACCTGCTTGTAAGATTTTGATATTTCTTGTGCAGAAGAGAAACTCTTGGCCTCTGACACTAGCTCAACAGGAAGATGTAAAACGTGTTACTATCATCTGGGGACAATGAATCACTCACAACTTCATGGAAATGTAGCTTCGATCTGGACCAGAGAAGACAGATTGACATCATCCATGAACACCTCACACAAAATGATGTGTTTTGACAGTGAATAAAATAAAAAAGGAAGAGCACTGCAAAAGTAGAAAATCAGTTTAATTTATTTCAGAAAAAGGGTTACAAACACATACAGTCTCAGTAAATGGATGTTAAAGTAGTACAGAGTCTGCTGTAGTACAGAGGCAGATCTGATAAAAACACACTGGAAAAAGAGTCTGTGTAGATCAGCTGTCTTTATAAAGGAAACTGAAATGTAACAGAGGCCAGAAAACCTGAGTTTCCCTACACACCATCATACAAGGATCAACATAAGGAAGGATTTGCCTAAATACTATAGTGGAGAATAAGACAACAACATTAAAGCTCACACTCAGATATATACATAATGAGAGAAACAGAATGTCAGAAAATACAAGGACAAAAACATCTGATGATCAAATCTTCTGGACTGCTGGTTTGTAGTTGTCCAACTGAGAATCAGAAAAGTGATTCATTGGATGTAAATGACATATTCAGCCTGTATTGGAAATCAAGACGGAAAGTAGCTGAAGAAATGATGGCTGCTCAGTAGTCGTGATATAAATCTGCAAAAGATACAAAAAGAAAATGTTAAATGTTGCTGTTCAGTTGGCTTTATTGCTTATTACTTTACTTTATTACTTCATTGATTTTGGAAAGTTTGATCACTTTAGGTTGAACTACAGTATTGTTTTTACAATCAATTGAATCTAAATCAAAATACCTAAATGGAACAAAAAGAGGATCCACTTGTACTTAAAACTATGTCTCCTGTGACATTCCCAGACAAAAAACACATCCAGAGTTCTAGTCTCAGTCAGTCAGAAAATTCAGCCTGTGCTTCATGGTTTACACAATGGTCTGATCATCATGGCTTCTTATGAATCTCCTTGAACTTATCTTGATTTTATTCTCCACAGGGTGCTGAAGTGCTCATGGCTGTTGCTTACAGTACTGTCACCCAGCTGGGCCTGCTTTCCCAGCAGTATCCCCCACCCCTGCTGCCCAAGCCTGGAAAGGACAACGTTAAACTTCAGAAGCTCCTCAAGAGAACCGCCAAGAAAAAGGCCTCCGCTCAGGCCTCTCAGTCTGCTGCGCCTTTCCGTTCCAGCCTTTCCCCTGTGAATGAAGCAAGCCCTGACCTCGAACACAGTGAACACTCCACCCCTCCCAGGACACCAGAGACACCGTTCAACCTATACAGTGTCCAGCAGCCTCCACGGTTCACCGTCAGACCACTGTATCAACATGTGGCATCCCCTTACCCACAGCGTGCAGCTTATGGCAGAGCAGCAAGATTCTCTCCTCAGACAGTGGCAATGCCGTCATACTCTTACTCGCATCATATTACCACAGTTTCTTCATATTCTGCACCAACTGACCTTTCTGGACCCTCACCAGCTCTGGGGTCAGTTGCCCAGGTGGCAGTACCAAAAGTATCTCTGCTCACTTCTCCGACACCTGAGGCAACAATACCAACTGCCGAAGTGAAAAAGGCACTTTCTGAAATTCATGTTGGTCTTGGATCTGCTGCAGCTGAGGAAACACCAGAGACAAAACCCACAAGTACAAGTTTGTCTTCTTATCCAGCAACAGGCAGACAAGCATTGATTCGTCCTCTGACAGTGCTGACTCCACTCGTCAAATCCAAAAGTCCACGTCCAACGTTCAAAGCAACTGAACCTTCAAGATCCCCAAAACCAATGTTTGATGTCCCTCAAATTAGGATGTACACGGCAAGCACATCATACTATGAGACATCCAGGACCCCACCAGTGTATGACTCAGCTGGATTAACTGCCATTGGTAGCACAGTGACTCAAAGTAGAACAACAGAAACACCTCAAGATTCATTTCAGCTTCCTTCTTTAGGCACAGACCCCCAAAGAAAAACACCAACTTTGGAAACTAAAAGAGGTACTACACCTACTGCAGACAACACAACCCCAACCCCAACACCTGAAATCAAAAGAGTCACTCCAACATCTGAAATCCGAGTTAAAACACCAACATATGAGTTCCAGACATCAAGAACTTCAGCTGGACGGCCTAAAACCCCAGCATACTATATAACTCGGGCTTCAACACCCGTATTTGAAATCTCACGACCCAATCCTCTCTTATTTGCAGTGTCACCGATCACAGTAGAGCCAGAGAAGTCAAGAACGCCCAAAACAGTTTCTGCTGTGAGCAGTTTGTCTGTTTCCCAAACTGTGAAGAGAACAGAGCCTAAACCTACTGAAACAATACTGAATGGTGACATACATTCATACATGAAACCTGCAGCTAAACCAATCCAAAAAAGTATCACAAAGTCTAAATCAGAGCCTGATCTGACCAGAGAAAAGATACAAATTACTCCAGCTGCCATTCACAGCCTCTCTAAGCCTCCTTCATCTGAGCCAATAACACCAGTAGTGACCTGTCCTGCCTATCAGAGGCCTAATACTCCAACATATGAGGCATCTCGACTTATGACCACATCACCTGGTTATAAAAGACCAAAGACACCTACACATGGGACATCACCAACAGCCTTTCAGAGACCTAAAACTCCAACCCAAGTGCCTCAAAAATCCAAGTCTAGCTACCGAGGATTGACACCAGCTGAATATACTGCTTATGGCGGAATCAGAACTTACTCTCCAGCATTTGGTTTCTCCAGTTCTAAGACACAAACTGAAGAGGAGGTTAAAGTTCCAAAAGAGGAGTCGATGGAATGTAAAACACCCATCAAAGAACCATCTGTGAAAGGACAGTCAGAAGCTGAGATGTCAACAGTCAATGAAATCCCCAAAGACACATATAAAGCCCATCTGAGAGATGAGAAGGTTGCTGCCACCCCCACGGTTCCTATGATTATTGTTTCACAAGCATCTGACACTTCAGGAACAACAGTAACACAAGAGATTAACATGGTATCCATTAAAATTCCAGAGAGACAACAAACAACTGTAATTCAAGAAACACGGAAAGCTAAACCTCCAACAGTACAACAGGAGAAAACTCCTGAGAAGCAGAAAGTGGAAACAACAGCTGATGTTAAGCATCCTCTGCCCAAAGGTGAAGAAAAGGATCCTCTGAAGGCAGTAAGAAAACTTTTAGGCAAAGATAAAGCCCCAACTGCTGAGCAGAAATCAGAAACTGAAACAAAATCTGTCGTCTCAGATCAGAAAAAGCTAGCAGAACCTACCACTTCCAAGATGAAAGAGCAAGGCTCAAAGCCAAACACTGCTGCACCTGCCTTGCTCATCAAGATGTCAACAGGACATGAAAATAAAGGAAAAGATAAGGAGTCAGCGAAATATGCTCCTGAGGAAAATGAAGCTGATGAACCCTTATCAGCTGAGCCCCCTCTTAAAGCGGTACAGAAACCAAAGGGGATGAAATCTAAAGTGAGTGGTTGGTCTCGGCTCAAGAAACATATGGTGGTGGAGCAGGAGGAGCCCAAATTTCCAGAGACAGGCAGCCAGATGGAGGCCACTGAGCAGGACCAGAGTGGGGTGAAAAAGGCAGATGAAAAAGCCAGAGACCAGCCTGGCACTCAAGATGAGAACCAAACTAAAGACGCCCCCAAGGCAACAAAGATGTGGGACGCCGTCCTCTTCCAAATGTTTTCCACTAAAGAGAACATCATGCATCAGATCGAGTTAAACAAAAATGAGGAGGAGAAGGAGAAAGAGGAAAAGTACGAGCTGAAAGAGATACCTTCATTTGCATACCGGCTGCCCGTGCTGCTCTTTAGTCCAAAGTTTGATGCCAAAAAGCTTAAAGAGGCAGCGTCAAGGCCAGTGACAAAAATTTCAACAGTTTTTGAAATGGGTCTTATCGGGCGGAAAGGTAAAGATGAGGATCCAAAAGACTTTAACAGAAAGGCAAGAGGGTTTGCTGCTACTTAAGCTATTACAATATATATAGAAACAAAGGGTAAAGAAAAAAATGTAAAGGAAAATGTTTTATGTTTCATGTACAGGAGCAGAAATGTTAGCAACAGAACTAATGTACAGGTCTGAGTTCTTAGTCTCTTGTTAAATGAACATAGTTTGTGTTATAGAAAAGTCAACCTGAACTTTATACTTGACAAATGCTTTGTGTTGCCTTTGTGTGACTGGCCAGTGTTGGAGCAGAAAGAGCTACATTTGTCTTAAAATCATCCAGACGTCACATCAGATTAAAGTGTTCATATTTGAAGTCATTTCAGAGCTTCTCACTTGTTTTTTTAATCACAGGTTCACAGTAAACACAGAAGTTCTGGATCTGGAGAAATGTGCTTACTGTAAAGAAAATTTTGAAACGGAGACTGTATTATTATTATTTATAATAAAAAGATAATTAAACATAACATATTTGATAAAAATATTTGTATGGACAGAATTTAACACTTTATGATTTTAAGACAAATCATTTGTGACAATTCTGTTTCACTCAGATGATCCAGTTCCATTCAAGATGGTGCTACTTTCCTCAGGGTGAGATGAATGATTGTGTGGAGAGTGACTTGATGTTTTTAGGCTGTAGTTTGTCATCTTTTATGATCAAACGTTCTTAAAGTCAGAATGAAACAGCATTTTCAGAGCATCCTGGTGGATGTTGAAGGTCTGAAGGCTCTGTTGAGGGAAGTGAATTCATATTCAGTGAAGTTTAGTGTCGCTCATTTCTGCAGTTTAAAAACTGAAGCTGCAGCTTCTAACAAAGTGTTTGATTTTACTGGGACTTGAAGATGAGCTAAAAGCTCCTGTGAGTTGCTGTTAAACTGTGATGGAGGTCATTGGGGTCAAAGGTCAAAGACACAGACAGATGGTGCAGAATCCAAACTTTATTCTTCGAGTTTTTTATTGTCCCATTTTGTGTTCTGATTGAAGACAGTTTTAAGAAACCTAAACGTGTTTGTCCTCTCTAATCGAACAAGAACCTGATGACAGTATTTCAACTGGTGGCAGGATGTCAACTGTTTGTCATTGATTCAGTCCAACAGTCCTGAAGTAGAACTTGTCTAAAATCTTAATTTCACAAATTTCTCTCATTACTTCAAATGAAAAATCAAACGGATGAGTGTTACAGCCTGCACCTTGTCAAAGCATGGCATTTAAATCTGCCTGTGACTCTAATGTGTTTTTTTTAATTTTACGTAAGGGACTTTGAGCCGTATTGATTCCTCATGAGAAGGATGCATGAGAACAAATAAAGTTTGACTTGATGGAACATTTCAGCCACTCTGACGGTGAGCTGATTTCAGTGTCATTACTTACTTACTGTTCTCGAATGGAGAATCAATAGATTCACTGATCAAAGAGAAAACTGATCAGGAAATAAAACACAAATCGTACATGACTCCTCCTCAGCTTACCACCCAGTAGCAGAACACAGCATTTTTACTTGAGTAGTAAGGAGTATTTTCATATTTTCTATACCGCTTATCCGATCATGAGTTATATTATAGTAAATAAAATACATACTGATGACCTCCAGCAGTATAAAACCATGATGAACATGTGACCCTCAGCAGAGAGACTTCCAACACATCCTGTTGTCATCTCACCAGAATTTCCTTTGACGAAGTCTCCTCCCACCCCGTCGTCCACGTAGATTTTTTCATATTTACCGTGACCAGTGACCACAAACTTGAACTTTTTACCAGTTGCTGATGCCTGAAGGGAAACGAGAAGTTTGTGCACTTTCACCATCAAATCAGGATTAGATTCATCAGAGTCAGAATCAAGTAAGAAAACAGAAACTGAACCCAATACTGATTCATGTGTTATATTTAGCTGTGTGTGTGTGTGTGTCTCACCTTGGCTTGTTGCATATTGCGTCCTGATGAGTCTCCAATCACCTCCCACAAGTTCTTTTTCTGCATCACGTCTCCAGGCTTGACATCCTGACAATCAGTCAATAAATAATCAACACAAATATGATAATATTCTGTGTTTGCGTCAGGATTTTAAAGGAAAAGTTCAACATTCTTCCTGGAGTCATGTTGGCCGTCTGCTTCTGTCCACTGCCCTACGCAGGAATGTCGCAGCACAGTTTGTAGTGTCAGGGAAAGTTATGCTGCTGGAACTATTTCTTGTAGAATGACAGTTGTGACGTGATCCTGTGCAGCTTCAGTGTTTCAGGTCTGCGATTGTCATGCCTTAAACATGTGCTCACAGACCTCACCTGGGTAGAGGGATACACTGTTGTTTGTCAAGAAATAGTCCCAGCACATGGTGTCTGGTGTCAGGGAAGGTTTCAGATGTCGCTCAGAGTAGCATGTCAGATAGATGACGTTTTCGTTTTCCAGTGGGTTGTAAACATTTGCTCTAACTCTGATACTCATCCAGTTCATTCATCACATTTATTTAAACCTTGTAAGTACATGAACGCAGACTGCAGGCTACACACTGTAAGCTGAGCTGCGTTATTGTTTGTCCACATGAAGTTTTCAGCTGCATCTGAACTCATCACATTAGTGTCAATGTAAGGATCCCACATGCGGCCTGTACTGTTTGTCCTTGCTTTCCTCTCTGATTGTTCAACCAGGTGCCCCTGGCCTCAGGTGTTAAAAAGCTCCTGAGCCAGCGTCAGGAGATGCTTTGAGAGGGAGTCATTGATAAGTTCACTTTTTTCGAATCAGTGTGTATGTTTGCAAAAACTATGTCAGACTCGTAGTTTTCTCTGGACCCCTACCGATCCAGTGATGACATGTTTAGTAGCATGTCATCATTCAATCACTGGCTGTCGAGGTGGTGTCCAGCAAACAATGTGGGCTTTGCAGATAATTGGCAGACCTTTTGGGGAAAACCTGGTCTCATTAGGAGTGACGGCATTCATCCCACTTTGTTTGGAGCAGCTCTCATATCTAGAAATTTTACTCAGTTTCTTATTAACCCTCAGGAGTCGACAGACGCGC
The DNA here is from genome assembly GCF_020382885.2 of Scatophagus argus. Taxonomy (NCBI): domain Eukaryota; kingdom Metazoa; phylum Chordata; class Actinopteri; family Scatophagidae; genus Scatophagus; species Scatophagus argus. The sequence goes on along the minus strand of NC_058499.1, from coordinate 143,710 downwards.
CGGCGCGTCCTTATCACAAGACCACTTTAAGACGACGTAGCTGCAAGATGCAGCCTCGCTGAATCGTTTTTTTTGTGTTGACAGTGGGCACTTCAAACTATATACCAGTTTTTAAATTTTGTTAATATGTCAAGTAAAACCCGAGTTATGATAAAAAATATACGCACTGTTTTTTTCATGACCATTGCCATCACGTTTGGTGCGCGTTTGGTGCGCGTTTGGAGCGCGCATTTTATGCAAGAAGACGCAGTAAACACCAGCGCATTGAGCGCACGTCATTCAGCGTACTTCAGCGCATTTTCCCCAGTCGGATTTTAGAGTTTTGTGTGATTTTAGGTCCAGTGTGTCAATACAGTATGTCAAAATGAAAAAAACAACAGTAAATCACACTTGTGAGGTTGTGTTGATGAAAAATGATTCAAAAATGGCAAGATAAAAAAAAATTCTAAGTTGAAATATAAAATTAGAATCAAAAATAGTCAACAACTGACAATTACACATGACTTCAGAGGGTTAAACCAAAACCCTGACAAATCAGAGTTGAGACCAGGAGGCAGAGTTGCAGTCCTACACACCTCTCTGCAAAGTCAACTACCATTCATTCGAAAGCCTTATTCTTAGTCTCTCACACCCTACCTGGAAAACAATACAACCAATTTTTATTGTTGTAGTGTACCGCGCTCCTGGCTCATACTCTGAATTTCTACAGGAATTTTCAGAGTTCCTATCAAGTCTTGTCCTTAAAACTAATAAGGTAATTTTTATGGGTGATTTCAACATCCACATGGACGATGGTAATGATAGCCTTTGTGCAGCATTTATCTCTCTGTTAGATTCAATTGGCTTCTGTCAGTGTCAGTGTGCTCACTGCTTCAATCACACTCTTGACCTTGTTCTGACATATTTCATTGAAATAAAACATTTAATAGTCTTTGAACAAAATCCTCTTTTATATGACCATTGTTTAGTAACTTCTGAATTTGTACTATTTGACTACATGTCACCAAAAAAAAAAAACCAAACAAAAAAACTCCTACACTAGATACCTGTCTGATAGTGCTGTGGCTAAAGAAGCAGTTCTACTGTCATTTACTTCAGTATCATGTCCCGATACTAGTGAACACTACAACACTAAACAAAAGTCTTAATGTTGTAAAGTGTCATTTGTAGTCCCCCTCAAATTGAGGGGGCAGTCTATTACTTGAAATTAATTGAGGATAACAAACATAATCCCAGGTTTCTCTTCAGCACTGTAGCCAGGCTGACAGAGAGCCATAGTGCTATTGAGCCTTGTATCCCTGTGACCCTGTGACTTTATAACCTTTTTTTAATGACAAGATTTTAAACATTAGAGACAAAACTCAACACCTGCTGACCTCAGCTGGTACTGATCGACGCCCAAACACTGGAACAACAGTAGAACCAGATAATTATCTATACTGCTTTTCTCCCATTGACAGAACAATATCTACCCTTCCATTTCTTTCCAAGATCCTTGAAAGAACAGTTGCCAATCAGCTATGTGACTCTCTTCATAATAATAACTTATTTGAGAATTTTCAGTCTGGCTTTAGACCTCATCATAGCACAGAGACGGCATTGGTCAAAGTCACAAATGACTTCCTATTGGCATCAGACAAGGGACTTATTTCTGTCTTTGTACTGTTAGATCTTAGTGCTGGCTTTGACACTATTGACCACTCTATATTACTGCACAGATTGGAACACCTAATTGGCATTAAGGAACTGCATTAAGCTGGTTTCAGTCTTATGTATCAGATTGATCTCAATTTGTTAATGATACATCGTCCACACAGAGTTCCCCAAGGTTCTGTCCTCGGGCCAACACTATTCACCCTTTATATGCTCCCCATCGGTGATGTTATCAGAAAACACTCCATAGATTTTCATTGTTATGCAGATGACACACAATTGTACTTGTCAGTGAAACCAGGAGAAACAAATCAGCTAGTCAAGCTTCAGGCATGTCTTAAAGACATAAAAACCTGGATGACTTGCAATTTTTTACTTTTAAATTCAGACAAAACTGAAGTTATTGTTCTGGGTCCTGAAAACCTTAGAAACAAATTATCCAGTGATATAACAACTCTAGATGGCTTAGCCTTGGCCTCAAGCTCCACTGTAAAGAATCTAGGAGTTATCTTTGACCAGGACATGTCCTTTAACTCGCACATATCGAATATTTCAAAGACTGCAGCCTTTCACCTCCACAATATTGCAAAAATTAGGCACATTCTGAGTCAGAAAGATGCAGAAAAATTAGTCCCAGACTGGATTATTGTAACTTACTTTTATCAAGTTGCCCCAATAAGTCTCTAAAGACTCTCCAGCTAATCCAGAACACTGCTGCACGATTATTCACAAGAACCAGCATGAGAGATCATATTTCTCCTGTACTGGCTTCTCTACATTGGCTACCTGTAAAATCCAGGATAGATTTTAAAATTCTCCTCCTCACATATAAAGCCCTGAACGGTCAGGCACCATCCTATCTTAAAGAGTTGATTATTATTACCCCACCAGAGCTTTACATTCCCAAAATGCAGGGCTACTTGTGGTTCCTAGAGTCCTCAAAAGTAGATTGGGAACCAGAGCCTTTAGTTATCAAGCTCCTCTACTGTGAAACCATCTTCCGGTTTCAGTCCAGGAGTCGGACACCCTCTCTACATTTAAGAGTAGACTTTCCTGTCTACTCTAAACTTTCCTGTTTGATAAAGCTTATAGTTAGGGCTGATTTAGGCTGGTCTCTAGTTATGCTGCTATAGGCTCAGACTGCCAGGGATCTCCCATGATGCACTGAGCTTCTCTCTCCTCCTCTAACTCTCCTTCTGCACACATTTATGTCCCATTAATGCATGTTACTAACTCAACTTCTTCCCTGGAGTCCTTGTGCTTTCTGGTCTCTCAGGTTCTCATGGATTGTGGTTGGACCTCCTGCTGTGGTTCTGCTTGAAACTCACTGCTATTACTACTGTTTAGTCATAATCTATTTTAATTCTATTACTACTCTGCTGCAGCTGCTACCGTTATGTTTGTTACTAATACTGCTATCATAATCACCATAGTACTTTCTGTATACTTCATTGTCATCATCATTATCTACTACTTCTGGTATTATTACTGCAGTTACGCATCTCTCACCCCCCACCCCCTCATGTCTCTGTCTGTCTCTCTCCCTGTCTCTCTCTCTGTCTGTCTGTCTGTCTCTCTCTCTCTCTCTCGCTCTCTCTCTCTCTCTATCTATCTCCCTCAACCCAACCGGTCAAGGCCGATGGCCGCCCATCTTGAGCCGGGGTCTGCTCTGAGGTTTCTGCCTTCTAAAAAGCAGTTTTTCCTCTTCACTGTCACCAAGTGCTTGCTCAAGGGGGAATGTTGGGTTCTCTGTATTACAATTTAATTAAAGAGTTTGGTCTGGATCTGCTCTAATTGGAAAGTGTCATGATGATAAGTTTTGATGTGAATTGGCGCTATATAAATAAACTGAATTGAACTGAAATTATTGCTGAATTTTGGGAAGCATCTTTTGTGTTTTTGTGTGTCAAATCTTCATCTGAAAAGTAATCAGTGCACATCCTGTGAAACCTAAAGAAAGTATTTTTTTACTTCAGTCTGGTTTTGGCATTGACATCCATTTTCTTGATAAAGGGTGAGAGTGACATGTTGCTGTTGTGTTTGTGACTCACCGCTGGTCTGCAGGACGACTGTCTGCTGCTGTCAGATGGACCATTCACCCACTGGGTGATCAGGTCGGCCACGTCCACCTTTAGCCCCTCAGTGTCCTGGTTCAGAAAAAAAAAAAAGCCAAAATGTGAAGACGGACTCAGCTTGTCTCACAGCATTTCTGAGTCTGCTCTCAGTAAACAGTCTGGTTAAAACAAAACCAGGACAGTCTGTAGGAGCTGGACTACCATGCACTACAACTCGCTGAGTGACTGAAGTCGCAGGTCAGGTTTAATGTCCATGCTCTGTGGGGGTTTTCTCACCTTACAGTTCGCTCCCCTGCTGGGACTCCAGGCTTCTCTACCCTCAAACAGGTTTTTCTTGGTGGTGACAACCTCAGGTGAGCTGGGCAGGTCTGTCATTGATACTTTCACTGCCCGCACTTCCTGTGAGCTCTGCATAATAACAGCAACAATGACCCTGGATTAGTATATGCTGTCAATGAACAGCGCCGGCTTCCAATTAAACAGAGGGGAATGACACAAATCGCTGCCCAAAGAGTTTCACTGAGGCTACTGAAGAGTCAGCTGGAACCTCTGTGACATCTAATGAACAGTAATGTAAGGACCTGAATATGAAGACATGATGAGTTGACCTTGGAGATGATAAACTCCAAACACTAATGCTATTATTGTGGAGAATCTCTGACTTTACTCAGACTTACATGATGTTACAAATATGTTTCAATGCTGAACTCTAAACTCTAAACCTGGTGTGAGTGCAGGTGAGAACTGTGTGATTGGACGATGTTACAGGTGTTAAAAACGTGACAATTAGTCTGAACCTGTACCTGTACCTGTACTGAATCACACCAAGCACAAAGCTGCGCTGGAAAGTAACTCATTACATTTACATTACTGCATACATTACTGCAGTACCAATGTGAAGTATCTGTACTTTACTTCAGTATTTACATTTTATGCCAGTCTATTGTTTACTCACTTTACAAATCCAGATTTCACAAAACATATGAAGATTTTTTAAAAACATAACATGTTTTTTTTAAAAATTAATCAACCCAGCAGTATTAAGGTTAAAACATAATAATAATAATAATAATAAAATTTATATAGCACCTTTGAAAACCCAGGATTTCAAAAAAATATATATAGACAAATGTTGAACAAGGTTGAAAACTTAACATAAAAGGTAAAAAACAGCAAATGAAATAGAAAAATAATTATGACAAATATAGGAATTATGCAATTTAAATACAATCAGCTAAAAGGGACAGTAAAAAGACAATTAAAAGACAAAATCACCTAAAAGCCATTCCACAGAAGTGGGTTTTGAGAAGTGATTTAAAAGAAGTTACTGACCTTGCAAGCCTTACCTCCTTATGAAGGTCATTCCAAAGCCGATGGGCTCAGACAGGGAAGGTCCGGTTACCTTTAACACTAGTCACTACTCACTAGTCACGGTCACTAGTCTTTAACCTCGACTTTAGAACGACCAGAAGGTCCCCACCTGAGGACCGCAGGCTTCAGGCCAGCTCATAGGGGGTCAACAAATATAACTTTGAGACCCAGACGTGCTTTATAAGTGATCAGTAAAATCTTAAAATCAATTCTGAAACGGATTGGCAGGCAGTGGAGGGAGGCTAGGATGGAGATGATATAATGTTTTCTGCTAAAACCAGTGAGAAGCCTGGCTGCTGCGTTCTGCACTAGTTGGAGACGTGAAAGGGACTTGTGAGTCAATCAGCTGGTTAATTGGTCAGTTATCAAAACATTACGCAGCGACTCTGTTGATAACTAAGCTGCTGTTTCATTCATTTATTTTTCAGAAATGCCTGTAAACGTTTTGATATTTCAGCTTCTGAAATGAAGCAGATTGCTGCTTTTCATCATCTTGAGTTGAACCCTACAAGAAACAAAGACCCACAATGATCCTAACAGTGATGGATAAACCAAACAGCACCTCCTTTTTACCAACGCACACAACAGCGTGAGCTCAGCTGCATTTTATTCAGATCAGATATAAGTGAAATATAAAAATTGAAGAAACACCATTCATGTTCATCCATTATCCTCCCTCAATAAGGATAATTGATGAACACCTTTTCTAGTGTGATCAGATTCTGGTCACATGACTATCACCTATTGTATGTGTTGTGATTGGTGATGTTGTGTGTGATCTGACCTCCACGGCATTGGCGTACTGCTCCATCTTGTCGTCAATCTTTGGCAGCAGAACAAGCGGCTGCGTCTTCTTAAAGCTGTTACTGAAACAAACAGAACTGATATCAGCCTCTCTTTTCCCAGCTTACCTTTTCTCTCTGCACCTTGACGTTATCTCACCTGTTTGTTATGTGTGAGTCGTCTACGTTAGGCTCACACTCACACTCCAAGTCTTTCATGGCTACATGCAAAGGTCTTTTTGGAAACTTGGGGATTTAATGAAGTTCCTTAAAACTCATGTTATTTTTTCTTTATTACTGTTTTCAGCACAAAATCCATATTTCATTCACCTTTTAAGAATAATTTGTGTTGATGTGAACTTTTGGTTCTCGATTCAGCCCTCGGCCTCTTGAAGAGTCAAGAATCAAGAGTCTTTATTGTCATTATGCGAACATAAGGAAATTTTGCAGAGATTCCCGGCTTAAAGGCACACATATAAATAATACAAACCCTTTAAAAAAGAAGGCTTATGAAAAATATAAAACACAGAGTAAAGTAAATAAAGTGCAGCTTAGTGCCAGTCCCAGTCTATGAAATGCTGTGATTTTGTGTGTGTGTGTGTGAGTGTGTATGTGTGCGTGGGGGGCTATTGCTTTTACAGCTCTGGCTCTATGACCTCGTTTTTTCTTGCTGATGTTCAGATGAAAGATGAAAGTGACATATTTTGTCATTGGAGGGAACTCACTCCAACAAAATTCGTGCTCTGCATTTAACCCACCCAAGTGACGTGCACACACACACAGCAAACCCGGGGCAGTGGGCGACCACGTGCAGCGCCCGGGGAGCAGTGGGGGTTAGGTACCTCGCTCAAGGGTACCTCAGCCATGGACACCGGTACGGGGAATCAAACCAACGATCCACCGGTTACAGGTCCGACACCCTAACCGCTGATCCACGACTGCCTCAGGATAAGGTTATTCCTGAAACACCACTGTGTCAGGTTCCAGACCTCTTCTCTGTAGTGGGTCTCATCATTGTTAGATATGAGACCCTCCATGGTGGTGTTATCTGCAAACTTTACAACCATGTTTGTGGGGTGGATAAATTAAAATTAAAATTAAAAATACTCAAATTCTGTGCATGTGCTTTTTTCCACTGTTAAGTTGACAAATTTAAAAGTCAAAACCATCAGAGGTCACATAACACATGTCTGTGGATCAAGAAGGTTTCTGTGAAGTTTCAGTCTTTCCTCTAACACTGAACTCCTGCTCTGCAGCCACTAAATGCCATACTGTGTCCACCAGCTGCTCTCCGGGTCAGGGTCAGGGTCAGGGTCAGGTTTTTAGGAGTTAGGGTTGGGGTTGGGATTGAAGTGTGAACTGATGGGAAGAAGTGAGCTGTTTGCAGCCTACTTTAACCATTGGTAAAAACTTTAATTCGCCTGCTAACATGAACACTATCTGATTGTTTTTTTCTTTATGATTGATCAAACTATAGCAAAATAAAGGTATATTTTCACTGTTCCTGGATTATTTGGACATAAACCATAAAACTCCACTCCTGCTGAGAGCTGCTCTGAGCTGATAACGTCCACACGTCAACAACAAACACAGCACAGCACCTGCAGAAGTTCAACAGAGTCATAATCAGCTGAGGAAGCTGATGCTCTCAGAGAGGTGGAGAACCACACCTCCAGCCATCTTTAGCAGTGTTTATCTCCAGGATGAACTATTTATAACTGAAATTAGCTTTCAGTACCATCACTCCCTCTTCACATGTGACTTATCGCTCCAGGACGGGTATTTAACACAAACAGATAACTTTAAGACCAAGCATATCAGGCTGAAGTCTGGAGCAAACGTTTTCCACAGCATGTATGATACAGGATGAAAACAGTAACCACTGATCAATGAGGATTTCAATGTTCACCTTTTCTTCAGTGAGCGGTTCAATGACTCTGTTCTCTCTGTGATCTGAAAGAGAAGCAGCAGAAATCTGAAGTCACCTTGTGGTCAAAGTTTGACTCTGCTCGAACCAGCAGACTCGGTTCTGTCCAAGACAAACAGAACCGGGTCTGCTGGTCTTCAAACATCACAGCAGTTTTGCTCAGTGGAGGCTGAAGGCACGAGCCTGATGGAAACAGAACGAGAGGGTGACTGCACTGAGGAAAACAGAAAACTGATCTCTCAACTTGCTGTCAGCTGATCGAAATAATTCCTGTTGGACTTTTGGCCTTTTGTCTTACTAATAAAAGTTTGCATACTTCCTCGTCAAATTCTGAACAAGAAAAAGTCTTGCCAACTATCAAAGGTGTCCACAGAGTAAAGGTGTCCGCAGAGACACTCTTGTCTGTCTCTTTAGCAGCTGTGAAAGACTTAGTGCTGTAAAGTAAATCACTGTTTCATCAGGACAGAATCAGAGCTGAACACTCAGCTTCAATTATACGAGCTGTGCGTATTCATGCAGGTCGCAATGAGTGGAAAATATTTGTCACTAAATATTAACAATGTTTAGTTATTTAATTTAATGCCATGACTAAATCTACAAATTTAAATACGGCAGTATTTACAGATCAGAGTTAAGCCCTGTCAAGTTTCATCTGATGGAAAACAGCATCTGAGACACAGTGGGGACAAGAAGCAGCACACAGACTTTCCATTTTTCATATGTTTCAGGTAAGAATCACCTGTCAGATTTGGAGTTTTAGTTGTGAAGGTACAAATCTTTTATTTGTGGTCGAGGAAAAAGAAAAACAGCAACTTGCATGCAGCTTCATGCACATCAACAAAACATCACAGACTTAATATCTAAAGGCCCCAAATAAAAAAAATTAAATAAAAAAATTAAATTAATCATTATTAACTTGTGGTCAAAAGATATTAACATGTGGGCAAAAAATAAGAAAAAACAATTTTTCAGGACTTTGGTGTCTCTGTATTCAACAGTGAAGTGAGGAAGCCATCAGTGTAGCTGGAACACAGCCAGGTGAGGAGGGAGTTCAACATTCATAAACCGAACACACTTGAGGATTAGTGAGCTTCTCCTGGTGCATCAAACACACACAAATGCAACTTACAAACTGAGCCCGAATCCACCGGCTGTGAAGGTAACACACAGTTATTCATCACTGAGTTCACAAGAATTTTGTTTTTGTTACTGTAATGGATGACTGAGTCGAAGAACAGTCCACCAGATAAACAACAAAGCCTTTATTTTCTCTGATGATATGAATCCAGCACAGTTTTACCACAGCTCCTCATAAATCCATCAACAAAGTTGTGTTTAAAATCCTAACAGCTTCAATAACCACAGGCCAGTCTCAAACTTGTGACTAATTCCACTATTTAAACTGAAGAAGTGCAGAATCACTGGAGATCATCTAAGAACAGAAACTAAGGAGCAAGCTCAGAAGCTGCCGTTCAGTGATGAAGAATCCTCTGCTGACTTATAAAGAAGATGTAAGACAGTTTACTGCATTCAAAAATCTGAAAATCCAATAAACGTCAGTCACATCAGTTGTACTGAACTACTTCTCACACCTCCTGTAGCACATCTGGGCATTTTTTTTATCTTGTTAGAACAAAGACATTAATCCAACATCTGTGCTAATGAGAGCATCTGCTGGGACTTTGGGATGGGCAGCTAACAACACAGAGCAGGAATCAGTGATTATGCCTTCAGCAGCTGGAGTCTTTGGTCTGGACAGTGGTGAGAACGCTGAATCATTAAATACCTGGAATACAAATGAGCTGAAGCAGGTGCGCTTTACCTTGTGTGTGGACACTTTGGGACTGAAGGGACTGAACATCTCATCTCCATCCACACTGGACATACTCAGGTTCTTCATCCTCTCTGCTGCTTCCATTCTCCTCCTCTCTATGTCCTCCTTCATCCTCATCCTCTTCTCCTGGGAGTCAGGTCACAGACACCAATCAACTTTTCTGATTAGTTGTTAACACTATAGAAAACATTCACTCTGCAATGTACAATGCATAGATCTAACATATTATCATAGCACTATCAGCCCGTTAGAAATGGATCTGTGTCGACTTCATGAAGGCAAGTTGAAGGACTCTCTTTTACTTCTGGCTTGGTCTGAACATGTTCTCAGAGAAATGGTTTGTTTCACTGTAAGACACATCTGTGCATTTGTTATAAAAGCAAAACTAGAAGTTAAGAGTTCATCAATATAAGTAACCACATTTTCAGTTGTTGATATAAAAGAATATATTATAGATTAAAAAATGATGCCACCATTCTGACTCTGTGAAAAACCTTACATCTTGTCTCGACATTTTTAGAATGAAAAGTGCAGATTGCCGACGTTGTACACTACCGGTCAAAAGTTTGGACGCACCTTCTCATTCAGTGTTTTTTCTTTATTTTTACTACTTTCTACAATCAGTCAAATATATGAAGCAACATATATGGAATTATGTAGCAAAGAAAAAAATGTTAAATAACTAAATATGTTTTATGTTTTAGATTACTCAAAGTAGCCACCACTTGCTTTGTTGACAGTGCTGCAAACCCGTGGCCTTCTCTTAATGAGCTTCATGATGTAGTCACCTGTAATATTTTTCACTTCACAGGTGTGCCTTTAATTTGTGGAATATCTTGCCTTCTTAATGGGGTTAGGACCATCAGTTGTGTCGTGCAGAAGCCAGGTTGGTACACAGCTGACAGCTCTATTTGACAACTGTTAGAATTCATATTATGGCAAGAACCAGCTAAGTAAAGAGAAACGACAGTTCATCATTATTTTAAGAACTGAAGGCCAGTCAGTCCACAAAATTGCAAAAACTTTGAATGTGTCCCCAAGTGCAGTCGCAAAAACCATCAAGCACTATGATGAAACTGGCTCTCATGAGGACCACCCCAGGAAAGGAAGACCAAGAGTCACCTCTGCAGCTGAGGATAAGTTCATCCAAGTCACCAGCCTCAGATATCGCAAGTTAACAGCACCTCAGATTAAAGCCCAGATAAATGCCACCCAGAGTTCTAGTAGCAGACACATCTCTACATCAACTGTTCAAAGGAGATTGCACGAATCAGGCCTTTATGGTCAAATAGCTGCTAAGAAACCACTGCTAAGGAAATACAACAAGCAGAAGAGATTTGTTTGGGCCAAGAAGCACAAGGAATGGACATTAGACCACTGGAAATCTGTGCTTTGGTCTGATGAGTCCAAATTTGAGATCTTTGGTTCCACCCACCGTGTCTTTGTGCGACGCAGTTAAGGTGAACGGATGCTCCCTACATGCATGGTTTCCAACGTGAAGCATGGAGGAGGAGGCGTGATGGTGTGGGGGTACTTTGCTGGTGACACTGTTGGGGATTTATTCAAAACTGAAGGCACACTGAACCAGAATGGCTACCACAGCATCCTGCAGCAACATGCCATCCCGTCCGGTTTGCGTTTAGTTGGACCATCATTTATTTTTCAACAGGACAATGACCCCAAACACACCTCCAGGCTGTGTAAAGGATATTTGACCAAGGAGAGTGATGGAGTGCTGCGCCAGATGACCTGGCCTCCACAGTCACTTGACCTAAACCCAATCGAGATGGTTTGGGATGAGATGGACCATAGAGTGAAGGCAAAAGCGCCAACAAGTGCTCAGCATCTCTGTGAACTCCTTCAAGACTGTTGGAAAACCATTTAAGGTGATTACCTCATGAAGCTCACTGCAAGAATGCCAAGAGTGTGCAAAGCAGGCAAAGCAAAGGGTGGCTATTTTGAAGAATCTAAAATATAAAACATGTTTTGAGTAATTTCACACTTTTTTGTTTACTACATAATTCCATATGTACTCATTCATAGCTTTGATGCCTTCAGTGAGAATCTGCAATGTAAATAGTCATGAATATAAAGAAGAACCATTAAATAAGAAGGTGTGTCCAAACGTTTGACTGGTAGTGTATCTAATACCTCTACAAATATTTTTAAGACTTTAATCAGGCAGGATCACCTCCTCTTTGGCCAGCCGTTGGCGCTCCTCCTCCTCTCTCCGATGCTCGTCTTCCAGCCGGACTCGACTTCTCTCCTCCCTCCTCCTCTTCAGCTCCTCCAGCTCCAGTTCAGTTTCAGCCTGTCGGTGTCTCAGCTGCTCCAGTTCCTGGTTCTCCTTCTGCTGGAGGGTCAGCCAGATCTTCTCCAGATGCTGCTTTGTCTCCACAGTGGCCTCCCCCTCCTCTTGCTCCATGGCTCTACACACCAGGGAGGTTTCAAACACCATTATTATTTATCTGAACTAAGCCTGTTGTGCACTGTGCTTCCTGAACAAATCACCCATGTAATTCTACAACCACATTCCGCGTCCGAAAATCAGGAGTTAGAATATAGTACTGGACCTGGATCGACAATAGAGTTTCTATGAACTTGTGCTATGTTTGACTCTTTGTTTTGCTTTAATTCTGTGTTACCATTGGAATTGGTTACCACAAGGCCAAGACTATGTGGACATCTCTGGCCACCCACATAGTGGAAGCAGAATCACTTTATGAAAGCTGAAAGCTGTTGGCTAACAAAGGTTAAATATTTAGTTTGAAAGTATTCACCACAGCAGCAATAAATAAAACATACTACACACCTGGTATAACTTTTTGCCTTGTTGTTTATGTATGATGTCACTTCCTCATTAGTTGTTTCTCCATTGCTGCTGTTGTGTTTGGGCTCTTGGTGAAGGAGGACCTTGGATGTGTAGGAGATTTTGATGTCTTTTCTTTGCTCCACCTGAAAAGCAACACAGCAGATCATTTTTTCAAACCAGCTGTACAAGTTTTAGTCTTCTGAGAGAGCTTAAACACCTGAATGTGGACTAGTAACAGAACTCATAATGTGCTAATAAAGACGTGACTGTTTTTGGTTTTGTCTTTGACTGATTTATCTAGAAGGATTTGAAACTTGATTTTAACATGACTTGAATAATGTGAGAAATTACTGAAGACTTGACTTGGATGTGTCTCAAATACTTCAGCTTGGAAACTGACTTTGGCTTGTACATCAGACTTGTCTGGAATGAATTAAAGCTTTGAAACATTGCAGTTGTTTGGGCAAACACTTACCTGTGTATTCGGCCTTTGAATCTCCTCTGTCCTCCTGGTCATCACCTCCTCGCTCTTCCTCTCATCCTCTTCCTTCCACTCCCTTCTCATTTGACTAACCTCCTGCTCACGTCCCTTCCTCCTCTCCATTTCCTCTGTGCTTCTGTCTACTTGACTGGAGGATATAACTGTGGCCTGGACAGTCTTTACAGGTTTGTTTATTGTGACCTCCTCTTCGTCCTCATCTTCCTCACCTCCTAAGCTAAGCTCCTGCATGCGCTGCTGCCTTTGCCTCTCTCTGCGTTGAGTCCAGTCGCTGAAGCCTTCGTCTTCCTCAAGAGACAGTGAGCTGCTCGGTTTCAGGTCACCGTTGTACCTGAGGACAAGACAGGAAAGGCATGTCGACTGATGTGTGGACTTTAAGCACTGTCTGTACTTGTGGACTGAAGTTTTCCTCATGGCTTCCTAAGACATGCTGTGTGCAGATATGTTGTACAAGCCTGGAGAAATAATAAATATGCCGTTACAAATGGCACAGTGTTTTCTCTGCCATCCTTGTCCCCAGACACAGGTCCTCCAACATTAACATCAAGGTTAAATGTTTCCAGTCAAAGACAAATGAAACGTGACAATGACAAGATAGGACACACTGAAAAAACAACACAGAAATCATTTTACATTTTGAAGACTAATAACAGTTTATTCTGGGGTTATTTCCTTCGAGTCCTCCGTATTAAAGTAATACTTCTTTGATCTGCAACTGTCCTCCAGCTCCGGATGTCAGCATCACTTGTCTGTTCATCCATATTTATCTTATTAATCCATTTTGTTTTCTGACAACAGTTTGGTGAAGGTTTGGTTGAGTTTGGGTATAAAATGAATACTTAGCTAATGTTCAAAATACATTGTTGTTTGGGTTAAAATAAAGACTTCATTAAGGCTAGGGGACATTTTCTTATTGTTGTTACAATAGTAAAAAAAAAACAAAAAAACACATTCCCACACTTCGTTGAGCCATCCATCCATCCACTCAATCTGTTCTATAATGTGAACTGAAAAAAAAAGATCTTTCTCCTTGGGAAGAAATTCTTTCGTTAACTAGTTAACTATGGAGGTTATTCTTTTGCGCATCCAACTCACGGCTTAGATGGTTTGAGTCAGACAGACTAGGTTTCCATGAATGTCATTAGAGAATAACATTTTATTTTCACTGTGCAACATATGGACTCATCAGCAGTTCCTCTGTATGAACTGTGGTGTGAATAGTAATCAGCTCTGCTGCTTCACTCTGCACAGAAATCACTGCAACATGCAGTATACCGCCTCTCGCTCATAGTCAGCTGGGATAGGCTCCAATCCCCCCTCCCTCCCCGCAACCCTGATGAATAAGCTGTATAGAAAATTAATGGATGGATTCAAACTCCGTCAGCACTTGACTTCTGATCCCAGGCAGGAAGTCAGGCAAAATATATTTGCAAAGAGCAAAAGAGCATCACATCAATTACATCATTATTTATAGACTGCAATTGTGCTACATCAGCCTGACACCATATGGGCCTGTGATGTGACGGAGCAGAAGGTGTTGGAGTCACAAGCTGTAATTAAATGTTGCCACAGGCTTTGACATGGTGGTGGCTTCCACTGAAACCAATATAGAAGCCTGCAGTAAACATTCTTTGTGGGTTATGTAATGAGAAGGCAGCTGTGTGCTGGTCTTCAACACAACGGGGTGAAGAGGTTATCTGCAGCTTTCCCAGTGGAAACATTAGTGTTATCCAACATTCATGAAAAGCACTGATAAGCAATGAGGTTTCACAGCTAAGAAACATGACAACAAACTGTTTAAACTCACAATTATGGACACAAAAATAGCAGAGTCACACAGGAAGGCACTGGACAGATTGAAGTGAGTGAAGAATGTTCTGCATTTCATAACTTTCTGGGTTCTCATGATTAAACAGACAAGGAATTCAGTGACAGTGACAGAATTCAGCAACATTTTTCACAGTGCAGGAACGTTTCATGCATTAAACATGATCTAACAACATCAAACATTTAGCACTTAAACTCACTGGATTATTTAAACAATGCACAATGCATCGTCCCCGACATCATGTAAGTGAATTTATTTTAACCCAAATGGTCTTTTACAAACATAACTGACTAGATTTGATGCGTAAATGCAACCAAACTGCAACCATAAGTCACATGATTATGACAGCACCACATGACCAAAGTCACTTGACTTCAACTTTTCCTGTCTAAAACTCATAAAATACTTACAGTATTTAATGACTCACAAACAGCGCAAAATGTGTGACGTGATACACAAAATGTCCTGAAAAGTGACTCTTGTATCCCATGAGAGCATGTCGCACAGGAAGGAATATTACCTGCTGCTTCACAATAAAACAGGTGAACATGGTTGATACTTGTATTGTGAAGGAGCCATAAAGGTGTTACTGTCAGTGTTTCTGTCAGTGGATCAAGAAAAACAGTGAACTTTAAGATAAAGAGTTTTTTATAATCACATCACTTCTTTTTAGTTATCAAGCTCCTCTACTATGGAACCATCTGCCAGTTTTGGTCCAGGAGGCAGACACCCTCTCTACGTTTAAGAGTAGACTTAAAACTTTCCTTTTTGATAAAGCTTATAGTTAGGGTTGGTTTAGGCTGGTCTCTAGTTATGCTGCTATAGGCTTAGACTGCCAGGGAGGATCTCCCATGATGCACTGAGTTTCTCTCTCCTCCTGCTGTGGTCCTGCTCGAAACTCACTGTGATTAGTACTGTTTTGTCATAATCTGTTACTACTCTCAGCTGCTACCGTCATTATTGTAACTACTATTGTTATCATAGTCACCATAGTACCTTCTGTATACTTCATCGTTATCATAATCTACAGTCCACCCCCCATCCCCCACCCACCCCCCACCCCACGCCGTCTCTCTGTCTGTCTGTCTGTCGCTCTGTCTGGCCGTCCACATTGAGTTGGGGTCTGCTCCAAGGTTTCTGCCTTCTAAAAGGCAATTTTTCCTCTGCACTGTCACTAAGTGCTTGCTCATGGGGGAATGTTGGGTTCCCTGTATTACAAAATTTAATTAAAGAGTTCGGTCTCGACCCGCTCTAATTGGTCACGAGATAACTTTTGTTGTGAATTGGCACTACATAAATAAACTGAACTGAATTGAACTGAAACACGAGGACAGTAAAACAGAGATGCTCTCTAAAGATGTTTGTCTCACTTTGTACTTACATGTTGTCCTCTGCAGACATCTCGTATTCTTGTGAAAAATCTCTGTTTGTCCAGCGTAAAGCCTCCCGAGCTCTTTGTCGACGCTCCCTCTCCACCTCCTCAGCATCCTCGATACTCCTCTGAGCCGTCAGCCTGCAGACGAGGGACAATACAGGACATTTGATACTGTACTGCAGGTTTGAACTGCAGTAAAACTCAAGTGTAGGAGTTCTCACCTTCACTGCTTTTTATTTTATTTTACCACAATGTTGTGATGTAGATTTACAATTTTAAATTGCCCTCTTATCATGTTATTGTGGCATTCTGAGCACAGAAAAATATTTTTGCTGGCAAAATTTAGACAACGAGAAGTGGAAGCCTTCAGAGCTTTTATTTAAGTAAGAGTAACAGTACCAAAGTGTAAAAAGTTTTCTTTAAGGTGTTGGCATGAAGGGAAGTTCTGGTCATATGATACAGAGGCATTTTATACCCGGTACAGGAACATATGTAGACATGTGGACACCCTCTAAGCAGTGGGGTCAGAGCTGGTCTGCCTGTTCTTTAACACATTCAGTTCATCAGTTCATCAAACACGACTCCTCATGAATGACCATGTTAATCTGTAACTGCTGGATGTGGAAATAATCAGCTGTTTGATTGTGTTCATCTGGTTTTAACAACTTAAATGTTAACAATGTCCATTATGTTCACAACTCTTTTCTGCTGCAGCTAAAAATAATTTACTGCAGGTTCCAGTCAGCTTATCTGACTCCAAATGAAAAATGTATTCAAGTGTGTCTCTTAAAAGATGCGAAAAGATGACATCACCAGTCATGATCCTGCTCACAGAGTAAACACCATACCGAGTCACGTCACTGTGAATAATCTGAGCTGTGGGCGGTGATTCACAGCTCTGGATGCAGGACACCAATGGACTCTACACTCAGCATCATTTCCTCCCTCCTGTGGACAGGCAGGAAATGAATGAAGGGCCAGAGGCGGAGAGGCTACTTAACAGCTGGATGTGGTAACAGCTGGCAGAGAAAAGGTCAGAAAGGAAAAGCAGCTGATAGGAATGTAATCTTGTGCCACAGAAGATGCCAGTTTCAGAAACTATTGAGGTTACAGACGGTTGTTGGCATTAACTCTGGCCAGTTTGCCATATTTTTACATGTGCTGCAGTGAGGAATATCTTCATGCCATAAACTTGCTCAGATTTATTCTTTAACTTTTTAAGTCTAAGGTCAGACAATGTTTTTTTGTTTTGTTTTTGTTTTGCTTGCTTGTTCTGAACAGTAGCAACTGTGTTCACAAGTGGTATGTACAGCGTGGTACAGAAGTACAAGTCAGTCGGTGTCAGTTAGACAAGCATTCAATCTGAAACTCTAAAAGTACAAAAGTTTAGCGTCAGTACCAACAAAATGGACTTACAGCATCTAGAGTAAAAGTATTAATCATGCAAGGTGATTCATTCCACATATTATTGCAGAATATTTTGCAATGTTGACATTCTTTCAAAGTTTACTTTTTAAACAGCTGGGAACACAGTAATACTGCATCACATCTTATGTCACAGTACATGTCACAGTCAAATAGTGAAGTAAAAAGTAGTAGTGGTGAAATGCAGTGCAATTATAAAGTAGAATAAAATAAAAATACTCTGTAGTACTAGTGTGTCAGACTGAAATACAAATCCAAAAAAAAGGAAAGTTAAACTGTGGAAGTGTTTTTGTGATAAAATCACATCTGTTTTTGTGTGGTGTGAGACAGCAGTTTAAACTGATTAAACTCTCTCTCCTCTTCCTCCTCTTCCTGTTCTCTCTCCTCCTCTCACTCTTCTTCCTCCTCTCTCTCCTCTTCCTCCTGTCCCTCCTCTTCGTTGTCTGCCTTCGTCTCCTTTCTGCAATCAAGGATTCTGTCATAGTTGAAACTGTGTCAAACACCTGATTCACACTCAATGATTCATCCTCTACCAGGATTACAGACACCTTTACTTCCTCCTCCTCATCCCGTGTTTCATTCATATTTTTTCTTTCTCTCGTGTCATTTACTCATCGCAGCAGAGCAGGAATCTGATCTGGACTGTTTCGGTCTCACGAAATCTAATGAAACCAAACCATCACTTTCTCCTCCCAGCAGCAGCAGCCCAGCAGGTTTTCACTAAGTCTGTTGTTTGTCTGTAAACTGACACCAGGGACAAGACTGAGCAGGTCGCCTCAACAAACCTGTCCTCAGATCAAGGTTCACTAAGAGAACTCAAGCCCCACAGATTGCCGTGATTGACTGAAGAAACACCTGAGCTGAACTTGAAGTCAAACTGGGGAAAGTAATTAGGTTACTCTGTAGAAAAACATCTTAGAAAAAAAACGTTTTCTAGAAGGAATAAATTGGGAATAAATTCATTTATGTTTTATGACTAGTGATGATGTCAGTAAACAATTAATGCCTTATTGTATGTAATGCACAAGCAAACACACACATATGAGACTGATTGTCCTTAAACACAACATACAAACCAAATAAAAGCTGCATCAGCTGAATCTCATCTGGTTGGTCTCAATCTGCCTGCACTTGTCCACACTGCAGCTTTGTTGTCTGACTGGAACACAGTGAAAGAGGAGGTTTAAAGTTTCAAGGCCTCAGCTGCTCTTTTTAAGCAGCTCACAAATCTGTCGTCGGTGGGATGATTCAGTTGAATGACACAGTAATAACATGGTTTCCTTCCAGCCTGAAAGCCTAACAGGAAGCGTGAGACAGACAAGGACAGTGGGAAGACGTTTGTGAGATGAAGTCATTGTGTTGAAACAAGTTGGAGCAGCGGAGAGCTTGAATCACTCTAACACAACAACAAAAAGATGCCACTTCCCAAAAAATAAGTCACCGGAGTCACCAGATGAGTGCTTTCCACAGCTTCACCTTCACTGTCACATAGCTGCAAAACTGACATGAACTTCAAATCCCTCTTTATTCTCATGGTGAAAAGACAACTTTTTTACTGGAACCGCACCAAGTTTTGCGCAGACATTCATGGTTACCAGAAGAGGAATCCTAATGACTTCTTCTCTAATGTCACTAGGAGCTGGACTGTTCAACAGCAGATGGTCCAGGTCCAACTCCTTCATCCCAGGATGTTAAGTGTGGCTTGACTCAAACAAAGACGGTTTTACGTTCTCACTCGTCTGTTGCATCAGTTGTAGCTCAGTGTCAGCATAGTCTGCTCGGAGTGGTTTAGTCTTTAAGGTTAGGGTTAGTTCTGAACTGATTTTTCAAAAAGCCAAAAATCAAAATCATCACAAATCAATCTACATCTGTCATTGTCTTGTCTGTAGAGCAGTTTTGTTGGTAATAATTTGATTCAGGGTTAGTGAACTGATTGATTTAAGAGGGACTTGGATGATAGAGCACTCACTGCAGATATCTGTGTCAGAGCTGTAATTAAACTGTTGTGCGTCTATAAGAAACACAAAAGTAATGAAGTTATTTCACTATGATGAGGACTGATATCGTACAACTGCACTGCAGAATACACTGCAGTATACCTCACACAACAGAGGCCAGCAAGCAGTCAGACCAGCTGTCGCCAGAAGTCCAACAGACCCTCTGAAACATCGAGCAGTGACAGACCTGTTATGGCTGCAGGTCCAGTGTCTGTACCCCCATGCAGCTAAGTCCCTACAGACCCCTGAAGGCTAGTTTGACTGGAAGACCTCAAGAAGGTGTGCAGTCATTGTCTAATCTGTCAAGATGACCTGACAAACACGAATCTGCAAGAAGAATCTCATCCCAAAGGACTACAACAAAGTTTAGGGATTTTAATCAAGGGAAATTCAAAGAGGAGTTAAGGAGAACAAAAGGAAATACCTCAATGTGATTGCCTAATGGAAACAAACTTCTAAAAAGTTCTAAAAAATGCAGTCCAAAGAGGAAAGTAGTTCAACCCGCTGCAAAGATCTTAATGAAGTTTGCACAGTGCTGAATAGTTGATGTCTTTGAATTAATCAACCATTAACCCACTTTCTCCCAGGGATCAATGAAGTATTCTTATTCTGATTTGGTAGATGAACTGTAGACCTTTAAATCACTCAAAATTAAAATGAGAGCCATGAAGATGAGTCTTTATGTTGATGTCATCCACAGTATGAGAAAGGTTCACAGCAAAGCAAAGAGTTTGCTAACAACTGAGATGAGGAGCGAAACAAAACCAAAAACTTTGAAATACATTCAGAAAGAGAACAGACACAATAAAACATAATTTGAGTTGTAGAAAACTCTAAGGGTTTGAACTTCAGCTTCAGTTCAGATCACACTGAGGCAAACTGGAACTACTGGAGGCAACAAGAAGAAGAAGAAAGAAGTACTAATATCTGCTACAAGTGTGCTGATACCAATAACAGTCTAACAGATAGTCGTTCTACAGAACTGTTTTAATACTGATTTATCAACAGTTTTCTGATGTGGTGGTTCATGGTGGAGAAACTTTGTAAAGAGTTAATGTGGAATAAAAAAGATAAAATCTCCTCTCTGTTAAAAATGTGTCCATGGTCTTACAGGTGTGCAGTGACAGGAGAGGTCAAGCAATCAGAGTTTCTGCTGTTCAAGAGATAAAAACCTGCCGTCTGCTTTCTCACATAGGAAACAGGAAACCCAGCTCTGTTTACTGTCCCTCCCTGTCTTTAATCCAGGCAACCTGTAGAGGGAGTGACAGATCAGTGCCCCCATCACTCATCAACTCCTACTCCCACCCCCCAAAAGAAAACATTCCTCAGTCTCTTATCTGGCACTGTGGTAAACACTGACGACCTCGTCCATCTGTGGGGGATTCAGGGGTCACTTTGTTTTGAAGCAGATTTGCCTCCTGGATGACATCATATCATTGAGGGTTGGGCTAGGTCGGGCCAGGCTGGGCCAGGCCAGGTCGTGGGCGTGTTTGTTTCCTAGATGGAGTTGATTAAAAACACCCCTACTGCCTTGACCCACCGAGATGAACGGCACACAGTCTGATAACAACATGTTTGATCACTTTAAAGTGTAGCTCGTAAAGACTGTTGGCTGGTCCGTGCAGTATTGGATTTATAAAACTGACTGTGAGTCTGATGCGGAAACACCACATGTGAAAAGCAACTGTAGCTTCAAATTGATGTACTGCATGAAAAGAAGTACTCAAGTAGAGTTAATACCTCATTACTTTAATAAATGTACTTTGTTACTCTTTGTACACTGCTTTTTGGTAAACCACAGCTGATTCAGGCTTAATTGCCAAAAACAAGACATTTGACTGTGACTCTGTGGACCAGAAAGCTTCAGTATGACCTATAAATCCAGTATCCAGATGTCTAGACCTGCTGGACTGAAGCAGTGCCTCCTCCAGCTG
The DNA here is from genome assembly GCF_020382885.2 of Scatophagus argus. NCBI lineage: Eukaryota > Metazoa > Chordata > Actinopteri > Scatophagidae > Scatophagus > Scatophagus argus. The sequence goes on along the minus strand of NC_058499.1, from coordinate 122,198 downwards.
TTACACACAGTGTGACTCAGAGGTTTACATCAAGCTCACTGGGTCAAGAACATCCAGTCACCGAGACGCCAGGGACAGGCCTGACAAATCCATCACCTGACAGGGAAGACCTTCTGGTCCACAAAGAGTTACATCTCAGTCTGATGAGTCATCCTGTCTGGAACTTTGGCTCCAAACAAAATAATTTCTTAATGTGTGTTTCAAACCAGAAGTCTTCAGTTCAACACCACTCGTATCATCTGTCAACAGTTGGTTAGCTTAGCTTAGCACAAAGCCTTCACTTGAGTTAACAAGGAGTCTTTTCTTGTCCAGTTTTTGTACAATATGTGTTAAATTGTGAGCTCTAGAGGTTTTGCTGGGTTTGCATGAAGCCCAGTCAGCTGCTTTCCTGTTTCCTCTCTTTGTGTGGCTGCTAGCTGTCGCTTCATATATAAAGTATGAGTGTGGTGTTGATTTTCTGATTCATCACTCTGACAGACAGCAGATAATTTTACACATAACTTTTTGCACATAATTTTGACTTTGCTTTGAAGTCAGATCAAGCTGTAAATCTTGTTTGATTTTCTAAGTGCTTCAGACTGTGACTAATGCAGGGATCACATTGATCAGACTGTAGGATATCAGACTAGGGACCAGGAACTAACATTACAGAAACCAACATGTAGTCTGTTAAGTCTCTCAGCTGGTCTAATGTGATCACTCTGACTAAAGACGTCACATTTCAAAAGAGCGGCACTGCAAGCTCTTATCTCCTCCAGTGAGGAGTCAAGCTGAAACCTGGCACAGGATGAAGAAAACGATCAATTACAAAAGACAGGACATGCCACCGCTAGTCTCCAGGTCCATTTCACCTCAGACTGCCCAGTTGGTCTGGACTCTGGATCCTTTTCGCTCAGGATCATCTGCCTTCATTTAAATGCTTCTAACTGTGTTTTAGAACAATAGAGATGACAAACTGACCCTTTGTTATCATTAACTCATGTGAGTGGAGGTAAGTCCACTCAAACCCCACAAAATCCCCCAAAGCCTTGCTTGACCCAAAAGACCATTAATCCCTCTGTTCCCGTTTAGACAGATGTGTTAACCACACAAACATGAAAACAGATCAGTGACCTCTGAGCCAAATGAAGACTTGGATTTTCATTTGGGACCTGAAACCCACTGTCTGTTAAATATTAACCCAAGCTGAAACAAACAGAAACAGATTGAGCACAAACCTCATCAGGTTCTGTAAACCCTGTTTGCTGGAGTTTCTCCTCAGCAGAGTGTTGGACATGGTTTTCTTCTTCTTCTTCTTCTCGTCTCCCTGAGGTGGAAACAAAGTTGATCACACAAGCCTCTAAGAGCAATTTTCTTCTCTTCTTCTTTTAGTTCCCACAGTAATGAAGACAGTTTTCTGTCCTGCAGTCGTACCAAAGCAAGCGTTCAAAGTTAAGCGTGTTGCTCTCTTTAAAAGCCTCTTTAGAGGTTGGGCACACAGAAACACACCACGCAGCCTCTCACTCGTGTTAGTTGTGTTTCCTCCTCTGTAGTGATTGTTGGGAATGTCAGCGGAGCTCAGAGTGACTCCCCTCCCCTGGGCTGGGTTTACACTAACACCCCCCGCACACACACACACACACACACACACACACACACACACACACACACACACACACACACACACACAAGCACACTCACACACACACTCACCCCTCCTTCTGTTCTACATGTGGTTTTCATTGAAAAGCTCAGAGCAGCGGGGCCCAACATCACTCTTCTCTTTCTTTGCTGCCTTTCTCTATTCTGCCAAGTCATGTGGTCGTCCCTGAGGGGGATGAAAGACGATACAACCTCCCCTAGGAAAGAAAAATCCACTACTGAACCGTCCTGGCCCTTTCCAAACACTTCAGTCTCTTCCAACGGATCAGCCCCAACAGCAGAAGGAAGAGACTGTAGAGAAAAGCCAACCCTTCACTAAAAGTACAGGTGGTAAAAGTACAAGTAATAAAAGTGCATCTTCTGTGTTTGTTTAGCTCAGAGCTGGAGTCAGGAAGTAGTTAGTCTAGCTTAGCATTAAGACTCAAATGGGGTAAACAGCTAGCCTGGCTGTCCATAATTGGTTGTCAAAAACAGTACCTCTAAAGATCATCCATCAGCTGATATGTCCAAACCAGTCTGGTCTCAACATTGACTGCATTGCCAGCTTGGTTGAATTTGTTGTTTGCTAATCCCTCACTCATAAAATCTTCTATTTGCCCTTCAGACTTTGACAGTCTCTCCCAAAATCCTCAAACGTCTTGCCGCTGTTGCCACAGTAACATCTCCTGCAGGTCGGGTAGAGTTGTTCTGATCGTCCGCTCAGCTGAGCCTCCTGAGGACCAAAGGGTCCTGCTTTGTGCAGCTGCCCGTCCATGTGGTGATGCTCCCACTCAAGATGCTCTCAATGGTGCAGGTGTAAAAGTTCCTGAGCACTGTAAGGGGGAGCCTAAAGTCTCTGAGGCGTCTGAGGTGGAGCACACCTTCGCCTTCTTAACTGTCCTTGTAGCAGCAAAAATAAAGGGTTACAGCTTTTCCTATAGCCTGATTTCCTTGTCCTTTTTTCTCACCACTTTGAAGAAAGCAGACAGTTGGTGCTTAAGACTCACGGCCTTCCCAGAAAAGAACAAAAAATAAATGAACCCAAGGAGAGTGATGCCGCTGACTTGTTTTATTTCAAATAATAAAAAAAATAATAATAATTAACTGCTCAGATCTAATGTTATAGCACCAAGCAGGGCTTCTGCTTGGTCTGCGGCAGGGCTGAGACGGGCCGAGGTCAAAAACGAGTGTCAGCTGGTCTGCCTTCTCCTCCATTGTGCTGCATACACTCCAATTTATAAGTTTGCACCCATGCTTCCTGCAGGGGGCGCACTCTCTCAAAGGAAAAAAGAAAAATATAAGCCAATAGAAATAAACACTAAATGCGGCTCCTACAGTCCTGTTAATGTGCAGTGACCAGGACAGCTGCTCCGAGGTCTGCTCTGAGGTGTCTGCCTTCTAAAAGGCAGATTTTCTTCTCTACTGTCACCACGTGCTTGCTCAAGGGGGAATGTTGGGTTAATTAAAGCATTTGGTCTAGACCTGCTCTAATTGAAAAGTGTCATGAGATAACTTTTGTTATGAATCGGTGCTGCTATATAAATAAACTGAACTGAACTGAAAATTTAATTGACCCATGTGTTAATTTTGATGGATGATAGATTTTAGAATCAGAATCACAATTCCATTATTTATCCCAGAGGGGAAATTCTTTCAATTCTTTTCACGTAGAATCAGACAGCGATGTTTTGTCTCCTCTACCCTTTCTGCTAGAAAACAAACAGTAGCATCAGTCAGCAGAGAAACAAACACCTGTTGGTTCACCGTCAACTCAAACAGTCAGTGCTATTGACAATAGGGATCAATGCTCCATCAGTCCAATGCTGTTCAAAATGTCTTTAATTATCAGGAACTGTTTTCACAGCTGTATGCAGATCAAATTCAAAGCTTGTCCACAATAAACCTGTCGGATTTCACTGCATGTTGAACTCATGATGCCCAGGATGCAGTGAGGGTTCAACCTGTAGAGTCCTGTCAGTGGGAACTTTTTTTTGTATCTGTGAGGCCTGCCATCATAATGACCAAATTCCTCCAAAGGAAAAGGCAGCAGTTCATACTGTGAGTGAATCTTCTGTGAGATTTTCACAGAAAATCTCTGAGGACTCAGAGATTTTGCACAATCTCAGATAACACATTTAAACTTTACTCTGATAAAGAGACATGCAGTCATGTGTTTTGACTATAGGCGGTCAGCTGGGTGGACTGAGGTTTACATTAGTGCAGATAAACTCACTCAGGTCTTTCCTGACACGTCTTCACAATCTTGGCTGATTACTGTGTGTGGTGGAGGTCAGGCTGAATGTTAAACTGAGGATTTAAACTGATTTGGATTTGACTGAAAACTCACTGTTTAAATCTTTATTTAGCAGGTTTGTGATGTTAGCCATCACAATCTTATTTCAGTCAATATCACTTACAGAAAAGAAATCTACAATAAAAAAATCTGTGTTGTCACCGGTTGTACTTTTTCTTAAAGTCAAAGTAATCCTTGAGGCCCAGCTCCTGTTGAATTTCAGCTCTTTCCTGGTTTGAAAATGAAGTCTGTTTGCTTATTTGGCTGAAGCAGGATTAGAACTGCAGGTTCTCTGGAGCCAAAGAGCAGCTTGTTCCTGCTGATCTCCTCCCTCATTCAGGGTGGAGGAGAGGTCTGAGCGAGGAGTGTTGGCCTGTTCCTGATGCCAGTGCTGCTCTCATCACCTCCCACTCAGAGAGGCAGCCAGAGATCTCCTCATCTGACACTGAGAGCCAAACTACACCCAGCTCACCCTGACAGATGAGTTTGCACCCTGAAATCCAGTCAAAGTCATTCAAGATTAGGAATGAACTCACCAGCAGGAGCTTTGGAAGTGATGTTAGATATCAGTGTTGTATCTGATGGTGAAGCTGAGAAAAACCGCAAGATCCAATCATAGGTAGAAGAAGTTGATCCGCAACCAGTCAGTCGAAAGTTAAACTATTCTGACGTGTCATTTTTCATTTTCAGGTTTTCACAGTCTTGAACTTTTCTTGGTCTTACATCATTAAACTGAATATCTTTGAGTTCTGAACTCTTGTATAAACAAAATACAAAGAAGGGACTGAGATTTTTTAATCTTCTGATATTTTATAGACAAAATGTTTTAACCAGAAATAAAAAGCAATTTTGGAGTCACACTGTGAACACTTACTTTACACGAGGAGGACGGCCTGTTGCATGACAGAACAGGAGACTCTGAGACTTGAAGACCAGGAAACTAGCTGGGCCAACCTGATGGTGCCGATCCAGTAATCCAGCACAGGTAAACCTGCACACTGTGAACAACCATTTTTTACTTAATTTTGATGTGACAAATTTCAAACACTGTTCCCCCTGCTGCCTCAGGTTCGAAAGGATGTAAACTGCACCAGGGTAGATGGCAGGATTATGACATCCTGACAGAAAGGCTAGCATGTTGAAAATGTTTTACTTTCCAGAACAAACTCCACATGTTCCAAACGCTCTTCTCTCTCTAAATGTGGTGAAACAAAAGATGAATCATGTTGTTGGTGCTGTAAGGGAAAACATAGCAGATCACTGCTGATTATTTCCTTTTTCAGGGCTTTTGAACAGCTCTAGGACTCCTCCTCCAGCTCACGTGAGCGTATTGCGTCATTTCCTGTTTGTGCATGTAGTGCTCTGTTGCTGTGTAGTAAGCGCTCTCCGTATATCTTGTACTTGTTGTAACTTTTATAGCGTTAAACGCCACTACATCAACCTGAGCTTAGTCCACAAGCTTGTTAGAAAACTGCCTGTGTATTCATCGATCGGCCTATATTCCTGTAGTCAGATTGTTAGCTTTCTTAGCTATGGCCTCTCTCTCTCCCTCCACTTCCTCACTTCTCTCCTGCTCCATATGCCTGATGATTAGCTACTCCTCTGCCTCCTTTACTGATAATGATACTTGTAATAACTGTAGCCTTTTTGCATCCCTGGAGGCAAGGCTTAGTGCTTTGGAATCCTGGCTCCGCACAATACATAGTAAATCATTAGTCTCTGTAGCTTGCCAGACCTCTGTAGCCAGTGCGAAGCAACCTAGCTTGGCCACCGTGAGCCATTCCCCCGCAGCTCTCAAGCAGCCGGGAAGCCAAGCTAGTTGGGTGACAGTGCGAAGGGAGCATAGCTCAAAACAACGGCCTGTGCTTCACCACCAGCCCCTTCACGTCTCCAACCGGTATTCCCCACTCAGCGACAAACCCGCTGGGAATCAGACTCTGGTCATTGGCGACTCTGCTGTTGCTGCTACGCTATACTGCCATAGGGGGACTATGCTGAGAGACTCATCGGTATACAAGGAGCCATCTACTCTCCTGACCTCTCCTCTCCTTCTACACATTTGCTGTTCCGTCTTTATCTGTTATACTGTGTAATCTGGCCTTGGTGTCTCACACTCTCTCTGTGTCTTCACAGATTTCTCCAGCGCTCCATCCACCGGCACCAACCTCCACCTGCACCACCTCCTTCCCTGTGCTTCTACCCTCCCTGCCGTCCCTGCTCATCAACCAACTTGCAGATCCTGCTTTCGCTGTTCACATCCCAGCTTGCCGACCAGGAGCTGCCTCCATCAGCCATTTCTCCCATTTTTTCCTTGTTAAAGGTTTTTCTGGGAGTTTTTCCTTAGTTGAGGTGAGGGTCGAAGGGCAGAGGATGTTGATATGATATTATGTAAAGCCCTTTGAGACAAACTGCTTGTAAAAATGGGCTGTACAAATAAAGTTGTCTTGTCTTGTCTTGAGGGTTTCTCACACTGTCTTTATTTGGCGGAAGTCAGTCCATCTCTTTCTGGTTCTCACATGTTGTGAAAGATGAAAAGCTTTGATTAGCGGTGGACCAATAATTTTTCATTTCTCTCAGCTTTGACTTGATGACTTTATTGTCTCTAAATGTGTTCACATACAGAAATGTCATGCAGTCTGAATGGGACCCCACAGCAGCTCGTCAGCAGCATGTCTTAAAAGCACAAAAATCTGGATGACTTGCGATTTTCTACTTCTAAAAACATCCATCCATCCATTTTCTATAGATCTTATCCATCAGGGTCACGGGGGAGCTGGAGCCTATCCCAGCTGACTACGGGCGAGAGGCGGGTTCACCCTGGACTGGTCGCCAGTCAATTGCCAACACACAAAGACAGACAACCACACACTTGCACCTAGGGGGCAATTTAGAGTAGTACCTAATGTGCATGTTTTTGGTATTGTGGGAGGAAGCCGGGGGAACCCGGAGAAAACCCACGCAGGCACAGGGAGAACATGCAAACTCCACATAGAAGGGCCCAGACCGGGATTCGAACCTGGAACCCTCTTGCTATGAGGCGACAGTGCTAACCACTGCACCACCGTTTCACCTAGTCCAACAGGTATTATACCTGGGTCTCCACACCAGCTAGTGGGACTAGTTCCAGCCTAGTCAAGCAAGCATGAACTGATGAAGCCTCTTGGATGAGAGGTGAAACGTCTTCAAAGACAAATAACTAAGCCCAGTTGCGTTCGATTGAATTTCCATGAGATAACCATGACCTGGATGAATGAGAATATTCACAGGCTACTTCTAAAAAAAAAAAAAAAACCAAAAAAAAAAAACCTTAGAATCAAATTATCTAATGATATAGCAACTCTAGATGGCTTAGCCGTGGCTTCAAGCTCCACTGTAAGGAATCTAGGAGTTATCTTTGATCAGGACGTGTCCTTTAATTCACACGTAACACACATTTCAACGACTGCATTCTTTCACCTCCTCAATATTGCAAAAAACCCTGAACGGCCAGGTGCCATCATAACTTAAGAATTAATAGTTCCCTATTATCCCACCAGAGTTTTCCGTTCCCAAGATGCAGGACTACTTGTGGTTCCTAGAATCTTCAAAAGTAGATTGGAAACCAGAGCCTTCAAGCTCCTCTACTGTGGAACCATCTTCTGGTTTCGGTTCAGGAGGCAGGCACCCTCTCTACATTTAAGAGTAGACTTAAAACTTTCCTTTTTGACAAAGCCTATAGTTAGGACTGTTCAGGACTGGTACTGCTGCTGGATCCTGAGCCCTCTATGGCCCTGCCTATTGCACTGATAGTGCTGCTGGATCCAGAACCCTCTCCATGGCCCTATCTGGATCCTGCTGCTCCTGCTCTGCACTGTTCTCTCTATCCTATTTCTCCTTTTTATCTCTATCTCCCCCTCTCCTGTCTCTCTCCCTCTCCTGTCTTTCTCCTTCTCCCTGTGGAGGACCACTTCAACAACAACAACACGCACCAGGTGTGGCAGTGTCTCTTTTTTTTAGTTAGTTATTTATGCAGCCTTGCTTAGATAGTTATTTATTACTTATTCTATACTTTTGCACCAAGAGGAGAATTATGCCCCAATTTCGTTGTGCTGATGTACACTGTACAACTGTACAATGACAATAAAGACCCTTATCTCTTATCTTATCTGTACATACTGGACAGAGACTATGTCAACAGGGGCCCCAAAGCCTCCAAACAGGCTCAACCAGACCTGCTCCAAAGTCTTTTTATGATCCAGGGCCCTGGCCTGGAGATGATGCTGGTTGTCTGACACAAAGGACAAGACAAACAGGCACAGGACAAAGGGAGATGAGGACTATATATACACACAAGGTAAGGGCACAGGTAGAAACAATCAGTGCGAAGACAGGTAATCCCAAAGGAGGGAAAACAAACAAAGGGAAAATGTAAAGCTCAAGAGAGTAGACACAGATAGTAAGTAGTGACAAAATAAAACAGGAAATCACAAGACAAAACTGACAACATTTCCTGGACATGACAGGCTGTGCCAACATTTTCACCAGTTGTTACCTCATGTGACTGCGGTAAGAAACAAGAACCTGTCCTGCTTCCATATGTTCACAGGTGAGCTAAAATATTTCGAAAATAGTGAAAAAGCTTGATGGATGCACTTAAATACATGAATGAACGAACACATTCTCTGTTCCATGTCCTCTGAACGTGGACATGGTCTACAGAAAGGGCCAGAGTCGCCTCTACTTTCTGAGGCGGCTGAGGTCCTTCAACATCTGCAGGACGATGCTGAGGATGTTCTATGAGTCGGAGGTGTCCAGTGCCATCACATATGCCGTTGCCTGCTGGGGTAGCTGCCTGAGGGTGAGGGACACCAACAGACTCAATAGAATCATCAAGAAGGCCAGCCATGTTGTGGGAGAGGAACTGGACTCTCTGACAGTGGTGTCTGAGAGGAGGATGTTGTCCAAAATAAGAACTATACTGGACTTTCCCTCTCACCCTCTCCACAATGTGCTGATCAGCTACAGGAGCTCGTTCAGCAACAGACTCTGACTCCCATGATGCACCACAGAGCGACACAGGAAATCATTCCTGCCTGTCGCCATCAAACTGTTAAACTCAGCACTGTGACGGACACACCCAATGTATATATACAATGTACATATTGGCTTTTTACACATGCACATACCTGTATTTTACATTTTCTTAAAAATTTGAATACAGTTTTTTGTAAATACCTGTACTTTGAGATTTTAGTTTTGTTTATCCTATCTTTATTAAGTTTATCCTATTTTTTATACTCTGCACTTTTCTCCTTTCTTGGTCGGGAATACTGCATGTGCAATGTCTGTAAGAACAAGAATTTCCCTCCAGGGATTAATAAAGGAATTCTGATTCTGATTCTGATTCTGATTCTTCTGTTCTTCTATTGTACGATCTGGATATGATCCAGAAGAAGCAAATAAGCAATCACAACGAAAATAATAAAATATTTCCCACTGCAGGCACCATCAGAAGATACAACATACTTGCAACAAAACAAAATTTTTCTTTTTAAATATGAACATTCTCAGTTGGTTAAAAAATGGGCTTCATACTTCATACATTAAATATCTTGTCTCCCAGACAAGCAAGAATAAAATGTATATGATTTTTACTCAATCTACAGTAGTTCAGTAGTTGAGTTTTCAATCATTCAAATTAAAAAATCGAAATGAAAGAGAATAAAAGAAAACAAATATGTGACACCAGTTTACCTAACATTTCCACATGAAGCCTTCAATCAAAAAGTAACAAGCAGAAAGCACACAAACAGAACGACCTCTAGGATTACTAACTTGTGTTGTGTTTCTCCTTTTTCTTTTTCCTGGTCTCCCAGTGGCTCATCTGCATTTTTCCAACTGGAGTGAAGCAGGGCGGAGCAGGCAGATTACCCCCACACCTGTTTCTCATCATCAGCCACATCTCCTCCGCTACATAAGACTGGCTCTCCCACTCCACCTTTGCTAGATTATACTGTGGTACTCAGTCAAGCTTGCTACACCTTCCCTTGTACTTATGTGTTCTCCAGAATGAACATCTGTTCTCTGTGTTCAGGTTCACCTGCTTGCTTTTGCCCACTCCATCTCTGCCACTGGATCTCTGGTTGGTCTCTGGAAAAGGATTTTCTGTTTGGACTTCTGGACTGTGTGTGATATTATTACAAGTATGCCTCAAACTGCTGTGAAAAACAGAACAAATGTGCCCCCTATTGACCATCAGCCTTCATCCACACAAGCAGGACGACCTCTAACAGCTGATCTGAGGTCTGGTTCAGCGTTGAGGGGAACACCAGGCTGTCATGTGCCCCCCTCCTCCAGAAGACACTCATGACACTCTGAATGTGTTAACATGTGACCTTCGACCTCCCTGATGTTCTCCAAACTGTGGTGTGAAATATTCAGCTGTTTTGGTTATTTATACTGACCAGCAGCAGAAAACTTGCAGCAGCTTTGATCCAAAAATAACCATTTTCAGTTTTCAGAGAACCATGTTGGTTGACAAGGACCAACGTGGTTCCCTGACTCCCCAACCTTTGAGAGAGCCGAGCCTGGTGTCCGGTGGCCTGCGGGCTCTTATTCTATTCAATTCAATTCAATTCAGTTTATTTATATAGCGCCAATTCACAACAAAAGTTATCTCATGACACTTTCCAATTATAGCAGGTCTAGACCAAACTCTTTAATTAAATTGTAAATAGAGAGAGCCCAACATTCCCCCTTGAGCAAGCACTTGGCGACAGTGGCGAGGAAAAACTGCCTTTTAGAGGGCAGAAACCTTGGAGCAGACTCCGGCTCAAGATGGGTGGCCGTCTGCCTTGACTGGGTGGGTTGAGAGAGAGAGAGAGAAAGAAAGAGAGTTTTGTGTTTTTACATATTACTAAACACTGAAGTCGTGTGATTTCGTCAGCCTGTGTTTTATTCACTTTTTAATATTGAAATGAACAAAATTAAAAATTTTTAATTTAAAATTAAGTTTCTACATTGTTTTAGCACCCTGAGTCATTGTTGGCTTGCTAACTGGCTAATGAATGACAATTTTAGCTTAGCACACAGACTAAGTAACTCAGTAATGCCATCCAACAACAGCAGACTTACAACAAAAGTCTGCTGTGATGTGGTCTGCACACTTCATGTCACTTTTATTCATATTGTGCTAAATTAGAACAAATGTTATCTCCTGATGGTTTTCATTTGATTTCATTTGACAATTCTATGATGTAGAATTTGTGGTTACCAAGGTAATGTCAGGGTTGACTCTGGATTTTCAACACTGGTTCACTGCTTACCAGTTCATCACCGTGGTAACCAAACACTTGATCAATTCTGGGTGTATGGACCATGAAAGGTGGACTGTGTAGGAGGCCCTCCTATCTTCTTCATTTCATTCTACTTTTGTATCCAGAGATCATCCTACTGCAGAGACTGACCAAAGTAGCCGAATCTTGTACTTCATTCTTCTTTAAAGTTGTGGGGTGTGTGGTGGGTGTTGTCATTGGAGTGATTATACAACCTGCAAGATGGACTGTTCTCTGGGTATAAATGGATGTTTCATCAACTTGTCTCTGGTCATTGTAATTTCTTTTTCTAAGTCCTCCTGTAGCCACCTATCAGAACCACCAGCAGAATCAGTGCCTTCTTCTTGTGTTCCTTTATCTTTTTTACATAGACCAGATCTCCCATAGTCCTGATCAATATGGCCATCTCATGACGGTTCTCTGTTCCATGTTGGGCTGTTTGTTCCTCAGCCTCCTGCCTCTTTGTCATGAGCTCCGCAGAGGTCCGGTCCGTGGTGACTTTGAGTCAACCTTAGATACAATGAATGAATAGACCTTTCAGCTGAGATACAGTTCTTCAGCTGCTGGCTCACTCTGTATAGATGCTGCTGCCTCATGGTCTCCATATCCATCCATCCACTTTCTATACCGCTTATCTGTCAGGGTCGTGGGGGAGCTGGAGCCTATCCCAGCTGACTACGGGCAAGAGGCAGGGTACACCCTGGACTGGTCGCCAGTCAATCGCAGGGCCAACACACAAAGACAAACAACCACACACCCTCACAGTCACACCTAGGGGCAATTTAGAGTAGCCAATTAACCTAATGTGCATGTTTTTGGTATTGTGGGAGGAAGCCGGAGTACCCGGAGAAAACCCACGCAGGCACAGGGAGAACATGCAAACTCCACATAGAAGGGCCCAGACCGGGATTCGAACCTGGAACCCTCTTGCTATGAGGCGACAGTGCTAACCACTGCACCACCGTGCCCTGGTCTCCATATGTGCCAGATAATTCCTCTCCATGTCATTGATTCTTTGAGTCAAGGTCTTGTTCTACTTCTGCAGAACCTCGTTTTTCTGGCTCAGGACTTATTAGTCCCAAATCCTTTATTTGTGGACTCTGTCTAGGGAGCTTGTTGTCCTGTTGGAGGGAATCCTTTTCTCTGTGCAGGAACTCGTTGTGTTGGATGATGAAGAACTCGTTCTGACTTTCTCTTCTCTGAAACTCTCAGTGAGTGTTTGTAGGAAAATCACAAAGTGATTCTCAAGTAGAAATGAGGAAAATCTCACCAGCATCTGCTTTAGTATTCTAGTAATGTCATAACACAGAATGATGTAATAAAGGACAGGAAGTCATACTTCCTGGACATTCTGTGTTGCTACTGACAACACAAGTGCAAGTGAATCTCTCACATTGAGCCACTGTGTGAGACCTGAATAATAAATTATTTAAATGTATTCAGTTGGAATCAAAGGGTTCATAACTTGATTTGTTCCTTCAAAGATCAACACAGTCAAGATGACTTGTTACTGTTCAGTAGGACAGTTCAACAAGATGACTGAAATGAGGCCATATCCTGCTGTGCACCTGAAGGCAACACACACAGTGTAGAATCAGTGTCAATATCAAGTGTTTGTGTGTTTTATTCTGAAATAGTGTGCTTCCATAAAGGGTCTGGTTTAACTGTCTGAACTAAACCTAAACCAGCAATAAGCATGAGCCCAGCAGACCAATGATGTTTTTGAATGGAGTCCTGGCGAGGTCACATGATCCAGTTTTAATTCTGAGGCGTCTCCCCACATTCCCCCCTGGAGACCAACAGGATAAAGTTAGCTACTGAGGAAATCTTAGAGGTCCAAGGGTCATGGGCCCCCAGCAGGCCAGAGGCACAACTCAGAGCACCATACAAGGAGTGTGAGAGCATCACTGTGTGTGTGTGTGTTACTCCTGTTAAGACCTGACCAACTCACTGCACCACCACCAGGACCGACTGTGTGGGGAAGCTTGTCTCACAGTTGTAGAACTGAACTGACATGACAGTAACAACATGCTGCACTGGACTGCTAATCTGGAAATCAAAATGAAGAAATTATGCTGTTGTTTATGTTCATTGGAACTTTTTTATAATTAATTTACCACATTCATTAGTACCGCATGGGTGGCACAGTGCTGCAGTGGTCAGCACTATCGCCTCATAGTAAGAGGGTTCCAGGTTCGAATCCCGGTCTGGGCCCGGTGTGGAGTTTGCATGTTCTCCCTGTACCTGTGTGGGTTTTCTCCGGGTTCTCCGGCTTCCTCCCATAAGGCATGCACATTAGGTTAACTGGCTACTCTACTTTGCCCTGAAGTGTGCGTGTGTGGTTGTCAGTCTTTGTGTGTCAGTCCTGCGATTGACTGGCTACCAGTGCACGGTGAACCCACCACTCACCTGTAGTGAGCTGGGATAGGCTCCAGTCCCCCCCGCGATCCTCATGGATAAGTGGTACAGAGATTGAATGAATGACTACCACATAGTATAAGATTATAGAAAAATAAAGCTGCTGTTTGAAACTTTTCCAACAAAACAAACTTGAATTCAAATTGTAATTTTTACACGGAAATTGGAAAAACTTTATTTATTAACTGTTCAGTTAATAAATTTACAAGTCAGACAAATGAAACTGATTTTAAATTTAAAAAATACAGAAATAAATTAAAATGATATGTGTATTACTTCACATAACCATAGTCATTTTAGAGCTTTTGGCAAAAAAAAAAAACATTAAAAAAAATCATGTATTTCTGAATCCCTACTGTGATTCTGTAAATGAAAACATGAAAACAAAATAACAGTTTTTAGTTTTATTGACTTTATTGTTTCAATAATGTGAATCTTTCCATAAATGTGTGGAGTTTAAGACTGCACAGAATCTCCACACCACTTCCCCCTGCAGACAAACAGCAATAACTTCCTGTCACATGACACGCTGACTTGCTCAGCCCTGAGTAAAGTCACAAGAACATAAAACAACCATCACATTTAAGACATGTGGACTTCACATAAACAGAAAGATGTTCAGGAAGTCTCGAACATCTTCTTCCTGTCAGCCTTGTCCTCAATGTTCTTACGCCAGTCGCCCACAGCTTCTGTTGGCTGCAGAGGACACAGACACACACAGTGAATTCAAAACCTGCTGCAACGGCTTCCGGTTTTAGTAGAATCTTTTATTCCGATTCCGACTTGCTTCCCACACAAAAAGTCATGTTGTCTTGGAGACTTTGAGAACAGCAAATCTGATCTGAGAACAGATGTTCTGGTTGTTGTTTATTTGTTCAGTTGTCATCATGAGGCAACATGGCTGACTTGTTGCTGCTATTAAAGGAGGATTAAAGGAGGTGTTTTGTATCGTAAAATCTTTTGAGGGAAACTCTAAATTTACTTGACCTGAAACTTGAACAAACTGAAATTCTGCTGAAAGCTATGAAGCAGCAGTTTAATTTTTATTCACTGATTTTATATAAGGCTACATATAACATCAGCAGATGAACATTATGACTCAACGAGAGAGACGCAACTAAATGAAGTCAAATCAAGTCCAAAATATGTGGTAATTGATGTGTGAAGATCTGAGCTTGTTTGTCTCAGAAAAGTTTGTAAGTCGAGCAGAGTGAAGGTAAAGTAATGCGGTCTGAACACCATAACGCTTCATTCAACAGATTTAACACACTGAAGAACTGATGTATTTTCAAACATCACGGAAAGCGTTTACTAATGCAAAGTTTTATCCAGTATTATATATCGTATGTAACATTGAAACGACCAAATCAGAATCTGATTCATGTTCATTTAAGTGTTTCGGAGTTTCAGAGTTTATCAGTAAATACTGTACTCATCCTTTTGCTGGGTACAGTATTTGCTGAGTACAGTAAATACTGTACTCAGCAAAAGGATGAAAGTGATAAAGAAAAATCTGGTAAACTCACCTCCTCTTTGACCTCCTTCTTGACCTGCTTGAGATTGGACCTCAGGTCCATGTTGACTGTATGTTTGGAGCCCAGCAGAGCTTTCAGCATGGTGTCAGCGGACATACGAACTTTCTTCAGAGCAGGTTTCTTTACTCCTCTCAGGTCCACCACTTTGATATTCAGATCTTCAATCTGTGAGAAGTCAAAAGGTTTTTATTTTAGCTTACTTGAGCGTTTAGGTCTATACTGATGTCAGTCTCTCAAACTTTACCTCTTTGTTGGCTTTGCTCACTTTAGCCTCAATGTCGTACCGCTCCTCATCAATCTTGTCGATAAGGGCGTGGAGCTTCTTGCAGATTTCCTGTCAACATGCAGTGACACACAGTTTTCAGACAATTGTGCTCAACTGTGTCACCAACTTCTAAAAGACCTGGAAAACTATGGTGAACTTTGTAACAGTACTGTTGCCCTGTTAGATACTGAAAGGGTCGAAGTGTCATGATTGTAAATATGAATAAATTATCTTAATTTCAAGTTGAATATTTTTTGAAACACATTTCTGCCTCAAATTTTGTGAGATCAACAAACAGAAAAGTTAACGATACTAATTATGATGACTAAATGCTACAGGGTAGTTTTATATATATATATTTTCCCTTTCTTGTAAATATTTTATTCTTCATTTTATTATTATTATTGCTATTTTGTATTTTGTATGGTGCACAGGACAGAGAAAAATCCGGAGTCAAATTCCTTGTATGGTCACACATACTTGGCAAATAAAGCTGATTCTGATTCTGATTCTGATTCTGAGTAAATTAGTGTACATGATGATTTTGCCTAAACTGTATTTCAGAATTAATTAGCATTTACATGATAAAATCTGCTTTTATTCTTGTTAGTCTTTTCTTCTTCAGTTGGCCATATACCTACATTTCCCAGAGTGCCTTTCAACAATCCCCAGTTAAAGAGTAGAACGTTGTGACTGTTAATTAAAAGCAGGTGTATTAACTGCATTAATGATAATGACGAATCACAGTGCTGTAGAAATTAGACTTTGTCCTTGTATGATTAATAAAGGTTCTTTCAAAATGGTGGTTTCGGGCCGCTACTCTTTGATTCTGAGGGTCGTTAGTCTTGAACCAGTGATGCTCCTCTCACCATCAGGGCAGCCTGGTCTCCGCTCAGGTCCGGGGCAGGACAGTGTTCAGCCATGTAGGCCTCCTTTGCTACCTCCATGTCCTTCTTTTCCTGATCGAGCCAGTTCTGAGCAATCTGAAGGATCAGGCTCTGCAGGACAGAAATCATAAAATTATTAACATAAGGGATGTTGCCTCTGTGTGATTTTAGCTGTTTTCTATGGAATAGGATCAGATGGAAACTGCAAAAAAAAAAAAAAAAAAAAAAAAAAAAGCAAAATCATGGGCCACAAAAACAGTTTTGTAGTTTACCTTTAGGTGATGCCTGCGGCTGGAAGTCATCTTTTTCCTGTTTGTGAGGAAGATGTGTGAGAGAAACATGACTTGTAATCATAAACCAAAAAGTACATGGTTATTATTAACAGCAATATTCGGTAATTAATTAATTCACTCGTGTTTCTTCTTGGTGAAAGACGAGTTTATCAATGCAGGTGTTTTTTTATCTAAAGAACTGTTATTAATTTGGAGTCATAATCTTGAAATAAGGCAGATAATTTCATTATGATATTGAAGGGAAAACATCAAAACTGTCGCTACTCTGCTTTTTCATATCTATTTCCAGGACAAAAACATGTTAGATTGAATCCTGCTGCCTTTTGTGCTTCAATCAGACAATGAGACAGGAAGCTGTTCAGACTTACTCAGACATCTTGGTGGTTTTCGCGGTTCACAGCCTGCATGAAGACATGCATAAGAACACACTTGAGTATTTTTGACCTCTGCTGAGCCCCGTAGTCTTTCATATCAGTGTGAGGTTCTCTGAGATCAGCATGTTCTGCTGCAGCTCTGATGGAGATGGATGGACAGAAATATTCCTGCTGTAATGTGATCAGAGGCCACAGCTGAGTGGCGTTGCCTGAACTAAACTGGGACAGTCGGGATCAGGTGTCATCTTCTGACCAGAGTGGGAGCAGAAAAAATTCTGCTGTGGAATATCATTAAGCAAAGCTTATTGTTGATACCTTTAAATGGCTCTAAATGACTAATGTCCAAATCAAATTACATGAGCTCTTGATTATCGGGTTCCCTTTTGAAATTACTATCACAGTTCTTTAAAGTTATCTTCCTGTGGCAAAGTGACTCGTCAGGGCTGACAGACCCAAACTTACAAGTTGTTTCTTCTGACACTTAAATCTAACAAATTTAGAAACTGGGATGCTAATGATAAAAGAGAAAAACACCCAAGAAATAAATCTTGCAGCCACCAAGACAAATAAACATATTTTTTAATGACATCCATATGGATGAAGTCAGTTAATAAGCACTGAGGTATCAACTTTAAATAAATAACAGGTTCACTTATGTGGTTACAAGCATGGCACAGATTTTATGATACAAATAAATCCACTTGATCTCAGTCAACAAGCTGTTGAAGTTCAAAACTAGAATGATGATATCTTTCTCTCTTGTGACCTAGAAAGCATCACATTTTACCAACTCTCAAGTAACGTCATGACATGGAATTATTGAGTCTGAGTGCATCTGAACGACTTTTCAGACACTGAGCTGCAAAGCTTCAGGACCATAAAACACAAAACAGTGCAGCTTAATGGCTCTCATAAATTCAGGTCTGTGAGGAAAAGGTCAGATGTCAGCAACAAACACGTAGAAAGCAAGTTCAGGATGTCAGGATGGGTCAGAGGTGGATGAACGGACAACCCTTTAGGATTTTTAGAAGTACAGTCTGGCAGTCAATGCCTATTTTTTTCTCTGATAAAATTAAAGATGCTGCTCTCAGAGAGCCTCAAAGGGAGGGAAAAATATAAAGATTTCTCACCTACTGAGAGGAGGAAGAAGAAGAGGAGGACAACTTGGTGGAAGAAAAGGAGACACTGCCAAAGCTGCAGACAGTGAAAAATGAAATAGGGTATATATGGTGGATTGCGATGCCTCAGCAAAATGTCCAGATCCTCTTTATGGAAATGGAACCCAGGCAGACCAATGGGCCTACGAGCTCCTGAAATACACCCGGCCCAGCCCTCCCCGTGAGTCAACTTCGAGTTGATCTGAAGCCTTCAACAGATTCACTGTGTGTAGAGAAAACCATCTTTAACCTTCAGGGGTTTTTAAGTAGATTTGAAATGGTCTCGTCTTCGTAAGTTCCCCTCTTTAATGTAAAAGAACACTTAGATTGAACCGCTCAAAGCAGGCCTCCTTTTTATAAAAGCTCAGATCAACTGTTTTGAAAATTCTCTGAAATCAAGAGTCATTTGTTATTCCTGTGCATAAATTTCAATCCTAACAGTCATGGCAGAAGTTAAACAATGTAGAGACGGTAGTATATATATATATATTTACATACGTATATGTATATATATATATGTGTGTGTGTGTATATGATCGTTCTGATCTGATCAAAATGTAAAACATCTGTCTGATTCCTGATTTCCTGAGACATCAGTCATCTTCTTTTAACCTGATACTGAAAAATCTGACTCAGTGTCCACATACTAGTTTTTCCTAAAGCTTTGTTTTTGAAAATGAAGTTTTTGAAATGTGAAATTCATCATTCAGTTTGTGCGATATGAGAAAAACAATAATAATAAATAATGTGCAGATAAATGTAACAAACAATTTTGTCCTCATTTTGAAACATTTATTTCTAATTGCTCCATGGAAACCTGTACAGGCTGACTGTTTCAGACGTAATGATGACATTTCTTTGTCTCTGTTCAGTTGCTCATGGCACTGACGGTATCACAAAAACAAGCAAAGAAAATAAAAAAGTCTAAACTCTTATCCCTGTGTGAGACCCATTCAGTCTCTCAGACCTCAGTCCCTCCTGCTTTTGTCCTCGTCACTTCAGGAAGGTTTTAGGAAGTCTCAAACATCTTCTTCCTGTCAGCCTTATCCTCAATGTTTTTACGCCAGTCGCCCACCGCCTCTGTTGACTACAAAGAAGAACAACATGGACTCATTACACATTAACTTCCTCATCAACACAAAAACATTAACACATCAACATCACAAAGGACCTTTTTCATTAGAATCATTGACTAATTTGTGGTACAGTAAGACTTATGTTATAGCCCATTTCAATTGAAAGGGACATTTTATCAGGGTGTTGTTTTCCTTTAATTTCACTAAGGTGTAATGACCTGCAATCAGTCATCATCACAAGATTCAAGAAACTTAAAACTTGGGTTTGACTTAAAAGTGCAGTCCTACTCAATTTCCCACCAGGGATCAATAAAATATTCCGATTCTAAAACTGTTTCAACCAGCTTCTAGAAAATTCAATTCAAGTTTCCAGAAGACCTGTGACATGTTTCAGACCACTCAAACTTTCACAGTGTGATGAAATGATTGGAAATCAGCAGTGGCTCAAAGGGTTAAAAAGCACAAAAGTGTTCAGCACAGCAAAGCATTAAAATTAACAGTAAAGTGTCAAGGATGTGTTGTTTCTACGGGAGCCCTGGATAGGCAAACCAACCACTGACAGGGACTTCAGTGTTCTCTCCCCACAGGGCGAGGCGAGGGCTGTTCATTGCCTCACCACTAGATGTCACTAAATCCTCCCTTCTAAATCCTTATCTATTGATCTTTGTTGTTTTTATGGTGTACTTTTCCTACATGTCTACTTTTGCACTGTTACAATGCAAAGCTGATAATACTGCTATACATTTACTTGTGGTAATTGTGGTATTGTGGTATTGGTACTTTTACTGCAGTAGTAAAGGATCTGACCAGATGTGAAAACATGGAAAGAGAAGACTTGGATGTTTCTAAAGACCAAAGATCTCAACAGTGAGTTTCGTGTCTAAATGTCTTTATGAGCTGATGAGTACTGACTTCGAGTCAGTTTGTTGCTGCTGATATGTGATTTCATGAAGTGATGCATGATGTGACAGCAATTTTTAGTTTATTTGAAGCTTCTCCTGACACATGTGCTCAGTCTGGACCCCTTCCTCACCTCCTCTTTGACCTCCTTCTTGACCTGCTTCAGGTTGGCTCTCAGGTCCATGGTCACCTTGTGCTTTCCTCCCAGCAGAGCCTGCAGCATGGCGTCCGCTGACATACGCACTTTCTTCAGTGCTGGTTTCTTCACTCCGGCCAGCTCAACCACCTTCAGCTTCAGATCCTCAATCTGGAGGCAGAGAAACGTTGGGGAAATGTTGTGGAAGCAGTCGAGTATCGTCTTGGTGTTGTCTTCATTAACACCTGAGCTTCAGTGTGTCAGGAGGAGGGTTTTAGACAAATTGACGGCTCATTTCAAGCTTCTCCTGACACACATGATTTATGCTGAATCCAGTCTAAACTTTCTTGCCATGATAGATCAACAATGACTGATGAAGCCAGGAACTCAACTGGAAAGCATCTGGGGTCATGATGTAATATCAGTAAATCTCACTTGTGTTCAGTGAGGCCCCCTCTGCACTAAAATATTCACGAGTCATTGTTCAAACTCCTGAATATTTAAAAATCCTCCGAAACGGCATGAAACAGGAATACCTGTTTAACTGTAAGGCAGGTGGAACAGGCGAGTGGCGGTGAACTGGATCATCTGGTGTTTTCTGACTCCTACACTAACTGTACATGAACAGATTTATAATTCTGTGACTGCTGAGAACATTTTGTCTTTTTTGACGATAACCTTTCTCTGTTGTTAATTTATCTCATTCAAATTTTTTCAACATGAAGACGTTTACATTCAGCACAGTTCACAGCAAAGGGATTTTTAGATGTCACCCACAGCTGGATACCTGACAAGATTGTGTCTCTCACCTCTTTGTCTGCCTTCTGCACTTTGGCCTCAGCGTCGTATCTCACCTCGTCAATCTTGTCAATGGCAGCATGGAGCTTCTTACAGATTTCCTGTTGAAATGCCAAACAAACAAACATTTCTTCAGCTGTCAGACCTCTTGACACCATTATAATTAACTCAACTCAACTGATCATTTCATCAGACATCCTCCCTCATCCTCACATTCAGAACTTCACCAACGTTAGAGATCTTCAAGCCAAATTCGAAAACTACTGAACTGAAGACTTGGGAATTACAGTAAAAGTTCTCTTATGATGTTGATAATATGTGGTATTTACACTTTTACTTAAATAAAAGAATCAAAGTGCAAGCCGACAGCCTCATGGACTCACCATGAGGGCGGCCTGGTCTCCACTGAGGTCAGGGGCAGGGCAGTTCTCAGCCATGTAGGCCTCCTTTGCTGCCTCGATGTCCTTCTTCTCCTGCTCGATCCAGTTGGCAGCAATCTGAAGCATCAAACTCTGCAGGGAGGTGAAAAGACGAGTGAGTCCAATTTAATTAAAAAGCTCAACAATAACACTCAAAGCAGAGTTTGATCCCGACCTTCAGATGATGCCTGCGGCTGGATGTCATTTTCTTTCCCCTGAAGGACGGACATTAGACATTGTCAGGACTGATGGTCATGTCTCATCAAACGACAAACATTCTTATCCACTGTCTTAAAAAGAAATGTTCTGAATAGCTCTGGGTCTGATATGAAGCTAAAACCAGCAACTGGTAAGGTTAGCATAGCATTAAGGCTGAAAACAGGAAGAAGCAGCTGGCCAGGCACCTCTACAGCAATGGTTTGACAGGTGGTCATGTGGAGCAGGATTTCTTTTAACCTCCTGTAAAAGTGTTCAGTTCGATTCAATTCAGTTTATTTAGGTAGAGCCAATTCACAACAACAGTTATCTCATGACATTTTCCAATTAGAGCAGGTTGAGACCTAACTCAAATTAAATTTTAAAATACAGAGCATGTTCCACTGTTCCACACTTGGCTTTTGTTTTGTATGAAATGAACAAGATAAAATGTGTTAGTCAGTGAAAATAATTTCTCAACAAAGATGCTAAATTACAGAATTCCTGCAGCTGATTTTTCCACATGTATTATTATTCCTCCCACAGTCAGAAGGTGTGGGCTGTGGGTCAAGGGAGAGCAGAAACATCAGTGAACTGAAATGCATTGATCTGAGTTGTGAAAACATGTTTAAATAGTATTAATATGATACTGGGTATGAATGATTACAGAGACTGCTGGCTTTAGTGTGCTTTTGCACACAAACACCTGATCACAAATCAGCAGCCTGGACATCATGGACATCTCTGTCAGTCCAGATCAAGTATGTCATTGATCAATGTTCTGCACAGGAGAAATCAGCATCTACACTTTAGTTTGAAAGGTTTCCTGTGATAAAATAAAGGCTGAATTTCCATCAGACCCATCTCTACTCTCAGATTAATGCTAAAATGTTAACATGCTAACTGTTAGCATTCATTTCATGGGATTTCCTTTTTGGCTGTCTGATGCTTTTTATGTTCTTTGTTTACTGAAAATGTATTGATTAAACAATCAATAAATATAGGATGTGATTCAGTTTTATATTAGTTGTAGCTCACAATGTTAATAATACAGCAATGAAGCTTCACCTCGTCTTATTAGGGTGAAAAGGATGATGTCTCTACAGCCAACACCTCCCAAACTCTGCAGCTCACATCAAAACTGTCTGGTGGATAAACAACACTACAGGGAGGAGGAAACGTGCCAATTTGATTTTTTGAATTTGGGATGGACTTTTCCTTTAATGTGAGATTTGAATTCATCCCTCTAAGACATCAGGGACAAGGTCAGGTAACACTTAAAAATCAGTTCATTTCAACAAACTACTGGTGTGCAGATACATTCAAATGTGAGATGCAGAATACAATACAACATATTGCAGTTTGTTTGAGCAGTTTCACTACTTTGTCTTTAAATCAGCTCCAAATGTTTTCATTGTGACATGGACAAAGTAAAAGATCATAATCATTAAAACAATCTGACTAACTGAACATACAAAATGTTTGGGACAAAAGGCTTAACACAAAGACATACTGTTGATGCTACCATCAAACCCTGAGTTTTGTCTGATGGATTATCAGAATTAAAGACATCACAGAGAGATGCACTCAATCCAAAACTTCCTCTGAGATTATCATAAATTTATCCTGTAAATAAATTAAGTATTTCTCCAACAGCTGAGTTTGAGGTGTAAAATTGAAAAATAAATAAATAAAAATGTACAAATAGACATGATGTGGCTTGGAGTGAAATACAATCAGTGCCATTAGATTACAAAATCACAAGAAGGAGGAGGACGAGGAGGAAGAAGACATGTACTCACTCAGACATTTTTCTGGTTTGTGATCTTCTTCACAGCCTGTTCACAGACAGAAGACATTCATCAGTTAATCAGCTTACACAGAACTCACTGACTGACTGATGGACTCACTGAGCGTCCACAGCTGAGCTCCACGGGTTATCGATCAGTAACCTTTTGACCTGCAGCAGGAAACATGATACTCTTTACTCCCATGGAAAACCGGCTGCCAGCCATCACAAATCAGCTAATTTTGGACGGGTGGGGTCAGAAAGGGGGTCTTGCTCTGAACAGTTGTCTCGGCTGAAGACATTCTGCCTGGATTTAACTTGTTACTGCGAGCCAATGACCTGAGCACGAAATGCCACCAGCAGATGAACCAAATGTGGCGCCAAGCACGCAACGAGACCCGTTAACACCACGTCCAACATCCTGCAGGCATGCAGGGCAACGGCTGACTGTGAGGTGTGGCTACAGACTCTTTCACAAACCATCAAACTTTCTACAGTGAGCCACAAACCACTTCAAACCATTCCTTTCCTGATTCTCTTCAGGTTTCCACTGTGGATGTTAAAACTGTTCACAAATGCTTTGTTAAATCTTCTTATGCTTATACTTTAGTCAACATATGAAAACATCCACTAAGAAAACATGATTTCATGAAGAATCAAAAATCTTTATGTGTCTTTGTCTTCTTTGTCAATAGAAAAATAAAAAACAATTCAACATATAGGCAGAGTAATTTTCCAATAAATGCTGACTAAATACATTTAAAGGATGCTTTTCCTTTAAGGAGTTAATTTTTTGGGATATTTTTTTATCAAAATACATCCTGGAAATTATCATAAAATTAACATAAAGCTCTACCAAACTGGTTTACTGAGCTGGGGTTTGCTTCATAAACATTCACTTTTTTATTCTTTTAAAGATTAAACC
Organism: Scatophagus argus; assembly: GCF_020382885.2. Lineage (NCBI taxonomy): Eukaryota > Metazoa > Chordata > Actinopteri > Scatophagidae > Scatophagus > Scatophagus argus. Next base: position 97,805 of record NC_058499.1, on the reverse strand, counting down.
CCTCTGCTTGTTTTTATTCACAGACAACTCAGATCAAACTGAAACAACAAAATGAGCTTCAGTTTTAACCTGCCTGAAAGTCCAGTCGTTATTTCATCCCTCAGTGCCCTACAGCGTCCTTCATTAAGTCCAGTTAGTCTCTCTGATTCTACCTACAAGCATGTGAAGGCAACCTCACAGGTTGGAAGTCCCATCTGCAGCAGCACTTTTAAAAATCACATACGAACACCTGTAAAGTCCCACCTGTAGACCAGAGCCCAGTGTGACTACCACACTGAACGAAGCTGAGCTGTACAGACTCTCACCTACTGAATGTGACGAGGAGGAGGAAGACGAAGAAGGGGGAGACACGGCCAAGTCCTAACAGTAGAGATTAAACAGGGTATATAGGGTGTGAAGTGCTCGCTCAGCAGGAAAGTCAGCCCTCTTTATGGTAGCAGAGCACTTCAGACCAATAGGCCGGCAGGCTCCAGAAATACCACCACAACTCTCTGAGTAACCTCATAAATTTCTGCCTCAGGAAGTGGCCTCACTGGACTGGAGGCCAAAGGGACACGATCAGGTTCCCCAGAGACCAGTGACAAATCAGTGAAGCAATTGTTACACAACAGCAGGCAGGCTGCCACAATTAAAGCTCATAGATTCAGTTTCCTTTGCACCACCAGCATCAGTGCGTTGAGTCATTCAAAGTTTAGTTAACAAGCAGCAGTGTGAATGAAAACAGGTTTTAGTATAAAATTACAAAGACTATAAGTTTGTCTGATTCAGGCTGCTGCTTTGAGGCTTATGAAGAGCTCATCACTCTTTGATTTGCCCTGAAAAGTTTCTCGTGCTGTCTGTGACACTCGCAGTCTTTCTTTATTTGGCTTCATTTTGTTCACTTTTTGAATGTATTTTGTCATCTGCCTATATTTTCTTGAGCTCTCAGGACCTCTATACAATTGTAATCATTTAACTTCAACCTCTTTCTGCATTAGTCCAACTGAACGTTTAAGTTTTTGTGGAGATACCAAATATATATCAATATATTGAGCAAATGTGTAAAGTTATGCATTTTGCTCAGTAAAAAACATCACAAGCAGCCAAAACAAAAAGCAGGAACAATATGAATTAATGTGTGAAATACAATGTGGATTCCTTTTAAGTAACCTGCAAGACACTTTCATATAGATGTCAAGAGTCTAATAGAGTTAGACAAAACCTCATGCTGTGATGAAATGAAAAAGGAGAAAATAAAGCCACTCACCATCTGTAGAACGTCATGTTGCTGTATTGTTTGAGATGAAGAAGTTTGATTTGATGAAAATATTTGATGTGAAGCAATGTTTCACGACTGAAACAGGATGGTAAGCCATCCAGCTGAGAGGAGGGCGAGAGGCTATCTGCTGACACCTGCTGGTGTACTGTGAGCATAACAAACAGATTTCTGAATTGCTGTGATTCTCACCCCTGGAAACAGCTCTTTGTAATTAGCATGTTTCTATTTAAGACTTTATGTCTGAGGGAAAACACCTGAGGTTCAGCTCTGCATCAACATCTCTCTGGTTTAAAAGAAGAGAGAGAACAGAAATGAATTTTAAATCACTCAAACAATGAAAAGTCCACCTACAGCCCAGCTGATGACCAAATGAATCCCAACTAAAAACAAACCTACACTGTGACAGCGTTTCCTTATTCCAAAAATAAATTTAATGGCACTAGTTTTTTCAATTCCATGAAAAAGGTGAGATATAACAGTGGAAAGAGAGGCATTGAAGTCTTTAGGAAGTCTCGAACATCTTCTTCCTGTCAGCTTTGTCCTCAATGTTCTTACGCCAGTCGCCGACACCCTCAGCAGCCTACAGGACAGACACAGTGACGTGTTTGTGTGTCCAACTCTGTGTTAATGTCTACAGAGATCTGTGACAGTGTCTTACCTCCTCTTTGACCTCCTTCTTGACCTGCTTCAGGTTGGCTCTCAGGTCCATGGTCACCTTGTGCTTTCCTCCCAGCAGAGCCTGCAGCATGGCGTCCGCTGACATACGCACTTTCTTCAGTGCTGGTTTCTTCACTCCAGCCAGCTCAACCACTTTCAGCTTCAGCTCTGCGATCTACAAACACAGACCGAGACTAACAGATGAAACTCAGCTGACAGACAGAATCACACAAAGAGACTGGTAATAAACTGGTAATTTGGAAAGTGTTGCTGGGGTGCTCTTGTCTGAACTTTTTGTCATCAAATTTTTCCTCCCAATATATAAATGAAATTTTGCAATATTTTTATATTTCTTGTACACTATATAGACAAAAGTATTGGGTCACCTGACCATCGCACCAACAGGGACCTTAATGACATATCATTCTAAACACACAGACAGCTTTGCAGCTCTAACAGCTTCCACTCTTCTGTGAAGGCTTTCCACAACATGTTGGAGTGTTTCTGTGAGAATTTGTGCCCATTCATGCAGTAGAGCTTTTGTGAGGTCACACACTGATGTTGGACCAAAAGGCCTGGCTCACAATCTCCATTCCAGTTCATGTCAAAGGTGTTGGATGGGGTTGAGGTCAGGGCTCTGTGTGGGCCAGTCAAGTTCTTCCACACCAAACTCAACCAACCATGTCTTTATGGAGCTTTGCTTTGTGCACTGGGGCACAGTCATGCTGGAATAGAAAAGGGCCTTCAACAAACTGTTGCCACAAAGTTGGAAGCATAGCATTGTCCAAAATGTCTTGGTATGCTGAAGCATTAAGATTTCCCTTCACTGGAAGTCAGGGGCCGAGCCCAAACCCTGAAAAACAGTTCCATCCCAATACTTTTGTCTATGTAGTGTATCAGCATCAGATTGGTTGTCCAGGACATCACTGAAAGAGTTATCTCCAACACCTGACAACTGGTAACAGACCATCGGTCGAAACATCAAAAGACTGTAAATATCATAATTTATTATTTCCGTTAAGCCTGTGAATATTCTCATTCATCCAGGTCATGGTTATCTCAAGGAAATTCAATCGAATGCAACTGGACTTAGTTATTTGTCTTTGAAGACGTTTCACCTCTCATCCAAGAGGCTTCATCAGTTCATGCTCGCTTGACTAGGCTGGGACTAGTCCTATTATTTCCGTTGTGATTTATGAACATAATACCAAATGTCATAATCACAACATCAGACTTAACCTTAATGTAACTCTCAGTTCCTGTAGATGACCCAGTATCAACTACTGACAGAACCAAAGGTTGAGAAGTTTCACATAGACCTTTGTTTAGTCACTCTTTAATGTTTAAGCGACATTCAAACCTGTTGAAATTAGAGCATCTTAAAGTGAGAAACACGTCTACCTCTTTGTCTGTCTTTTCCACTTTGGCCTCGGCATCATATCTGTCCTCATCAATCTTGTCGAGGGCCTGGTGCAATTTTTTGCAGATTTCCTGTAGACGTAAAAAAAAAAAAGAAATTATTTCCTCACAAACTGAGCTCTTGACGTCCTCCTGTCTTCAGAGTGAAGTTTTATTTGTGTGTTTTTACCATCAGAGCTGCCTGGTCTCCACTCAGGTCGGGAGCAGCACATTTCTCAGCCATGTAGGCTTCTTTGGCAGCTGCAATTTCGTTGGCTTCCTGCTCCAGCCAGTTAGCAGCGATCTGCAACATCAAACTCTGCAGGACAAGGACGTAAAACTCTGAAAGAACTCAACAACATGCATCATCACAGCACAAGGTGAAGCTGTTTCACTAACATGTTTTTACATCCAGCAGGCAACATTACAGTCTCATTAAAGTCCTGTTGGGTCAGTGTTACCTTCAGATGATGCCTACGGCTTGATGTCATCTTCTTTCCCCTTTAATGAAAACGTGATGTTAGTAACAGCAACCACGGAATCACCGAAATTCTCCAGTTTAGAATGTTGATAAATGATTTTGGTCCGAAAAGCTAAGCTATTAATGAGTCTCTCTGTTTATGCTTAATTAAAAAAATGAATTTTGGTTGTAGGAATGACAATTTGAGATGGAAAGAACAATTGTGTGTTCAATGTTTCCAACAGAATAAACTCATACTCACTCAGACATGTTGGCTTCTTTTTAGTTTCAGACTCTGTCAATAATCAGAAAAATAAAAGGTTTTCAAAAAGTTATGATAATATAGTAGAGGTTCAGACAAGTCGCCAGTTCAAAGACAATATAATATAATATTAAATAATATTGTGTCATCTGTAAAGCAAAACCAAACATATGAAATATTGTTTGCTAACAACCTGTTACTGGACTGTCAGAGACTGATATTTAAAAGACAATTGATAAACCACCTTAAATAAATGGCAAACAGTCAGTGTTTGTCAAACTGAGGCCTCGGGGTGGCTGGGGGCCCTTCTGTAGGTTCCAGGGGACTCAATTCTCCATTTTAAAAATAGAAACCTCAGTATCCATGTTAATGACAGGGGATCTGAGCCAATCAGGTCAGCGCTAATCCTGGCTCAGGGGCAAATGTCCACACCAACATTTAAGTAAGTTTATCAGTTCATTTGACAGGAAAGGTAGCAAAATTCAGCATGAAAAACAAAAGTCAATCCATAGTTTAACTAATTTTATGTTAGCTGGTGTACTTGTGGATAACTCATGCATAAAACAACTCAAATTTTAGCTTCAAAACTTTTATGTTCCCAGTAGTCAATGAACAATGACTACTCAATGAAGTTTTATGCAGTTTTACCCCTTAATTCCTAGATTGTAATCTCACATGGAGTTAAGTTCATATGATTAGCACATCTCAGTAATCTGGTATTCAGGTTATTTTTCACTCAAAGGTTATTGAATACACTAGCAGTTGAATGAAACCTGCATGGAATCAAAAACTGGACCAACAAAATATCTACAACTGGCATTTGCACTGGAAAGGCAGCAAGAAGAAGGCACAATATTAACAAATAATTATGGAAAAAATATGACTTTGAACATGTTGGTCCTTAGGTATACAACAATCTTACTGATATTCAATGTTGTAATTGGTTTTACATTTACAAAATACTTGGGATTATTACAACAGAGAATACAGTTATGTCCTCCAAACCATGCAGTGATGAAAGCCTGATTGCATGGTGTAAAAGGTGAAGCATGGTAGAAATCTACCGTTCAAGATTAAACTCTTTTCACCTTCACTTTAGAGTCTAAATCCACAAAGTAAAAGAGTTTCTCACCTACAAAGTGATGATGAGGAGAGCGGCACAGACTGACACAAGGACAGTGAGGGAGTCACAGACTAAAAAGTGAAATTTGTGGGGGTATATATGGGCTTGGACAGGGATTTGGAAGTTTCTCTTTATGGCCATGAGGAACACTGAGACCAATCAGGCCAATGAGCTCCTGAAATACCTTCATCCTTTGACTGCTCATCTCGTAAATCTCCCTTTAGTGACGTCAGCAGTCCTCGGTGAGACAGGACAAGAAGAGATCTGGAACACAAGAAAGAAAAATATAACAGGCAAGATGAACAAACAGAACTCAGTAAATACTGAAGTTTGAAAAAATAAGACTCAGGATCCTGGGTAACCTAATTGTAATATTCAGCCCAGATCGCCTCCTTCGCTTGAAGAATCTTCTTACATTTCAGAAAGAATATACAAAAATCTTTGCAGTCTGTTGATAGTTAGAAACATTTTATTCATTCACATATTGGATATAAGTTATTAACTCAAACTTAATTTTGAATCTGATTTTAGGTTGTAATTGTGACTGTCCATGCAGACATCGAGCAGCTAGTTAGCCTTAACTCTGATAACAAGTTGGGTAAAGCAGCCTTTCAGTGGTTTCAGGGAGCTTGGTGGTGCAGCAACACATATGAGACTAAATCTCCTTGAAAAGCTTAAAACTTGTTTAAATCCTCTGAGCAATTAAAGAAAATATGTCTTTTCTTTCCTCCATCACAACAAGAGTTATCTCACATCTTCCAAACAGAGCACAGATCCAGAACAAACTCTTCAAGAAGGTGTTCATATCATGAAGACTGGAAATATTCCCGTTGTTACACTAATGTAAATGTCTTGCTGTATGACTGCAGACTCGTGTGAGCGCTAAAAATACAATACACGGTCAGTATCACACTAAACTGATTAAATGTTGAATTTTCTTGATTGACAGGCTGTAGCTGACATGTTGCATGTTTGTTTCAGGAACTTTCATATGACTGGATATCAGGAGTTGGACATTAATGTAACATTAGTCTGAAGAGTTTTATAAATGTAACAACTCCATAATTTGACTGCAATAACAAAAGACTCCAGCCAACAATAAACAGAGACATGGGAACTTGGAGTCTAGTTTTGAGACCTTTAAAGACGTACCTTATTTGTTGTCGTTTCATGCTTGGTTCAGGCACAGCAACTAAAAAACACAACACGGAGAGAATGACAAAAAATCTCAACAGTAAATACAAAATATCTCATTCCTGTATATAGATCTGACTTACTAAATACATTTTTGCACACTACACCCTTAAAGAACAAAAAAAACCCAAAACAATCACTCACCGTCCATGTCTGATCAATAAAGCTGATCAGAAAACAAAATTTGATGGAGGAGGAACCTACAGGCACCATCTATTTTAAATATTTAAAAATATCATTATAAAGTCAGTTGAGTTTGTAAAGAGATGAGACATCTTGCCTCCTGCTCAGTCAGGACATTAGAAATAAACTTATGAATCTGTTGCCTTAAACACAGACTAAGAACTTGTCATTAACAGAAATAAGCTATAATACAAACTAATCTGCTTTTTGTCAGGTTCTTGTGAAGGAAATCTCTCATGTTGTCATTTAAAGACTGAGTGGTTGTGTGTTGGGGGACAGGAAGTCCTCTGCTGACACCATGTGGTCGACGCAGTCAGCAACAAGTCAGGTTTCCTGAGCATCAGGGCAGTAATGTCACCGTAAACAGATTACCATTTATTTATACTGTAGTTAGAGATAATTAATGTAATTAATGTATAATAATGATAATATAAAATATGGAGAAGTTTTAACTGTTGACAAATATGGTACATTACTTAAAACTCTTGTTTTTTTGTGATTTTCTCAGAAAGGTTTGAAACTTTGAAACATTAAATTATTAACAGTTAAGCTTTGTGATGAAAAAACAAGCCTTAACCTTATTTTCTTAAGTAACTTTTTAAAATTTAACATAGGAAATGAATAGATTTACATAACACAATGTATTTAAACAAGTCACGGTTGTCATATTCTACATCATTGTTCACTGACTTGCTGTTTCTAGAGCTTTCGTTGACTGTCTCCCTCGGAGTTCTTCAGTGAAAGAGAATTTGCTCTGATCATGTTATAACAGGCGGTCATGGAGGGGATCTGACTGAAGCCTGAAGGTCTGGGAAAGCCCTTAAGTGATGCTGGGACATTTTATCAATGATATGTTGGTCAACGTTCACTTTTCACAGCTCCCTGAACACTTGACAGTAAAAATATTATACAGAAGTGCTGAAACGTGGTTATTGTGTCTTTCTTTCACTGACGTGCACAGCACTACAAAGAGCACAACTTGCACAACCAGCTTGAAACCACCTTCAAACAGAACTCAATTCAAAGATCTGCATTGTGATGCTTCTCTAAGACTCTAAACATGGTACACTGACTTTTCTGGTTCCTAATGGCTTGAATTTTATTTAACTGTCTTTATTTCATTTTTACAGAGGAGTTATGAATGAATGATAGGGTTTTATAGAAAATCAATTTCTTTTCAGTCACTGCACTGATAAACAAATATTTGTTCTGTTTCAAGGTAAGTTTCACATCTAACAAAAACGAGGAAAACAAGTGAAGAGTTCATAATGTGAAGTTTTGTTCTTTAGAAAATTTTAATTTGACCATGGTGTGTTGAGCCCTTTGTCAGCAGTGTTGAGCGTCACTGAGTCAAAGACAGAATACGTCCCAACAGCAGGTAACATAGAAACAAAACACATTTATTACAAAAACACCAGGAGCAGGAAGTTGTCAAAAGTGAACATCACCACAGAAGGCAACAGGAAGTCTATCTACCAAATAAAAGACTGATATTAGATCACACCTTAAAATTAAGGGGTCATTGCTAATCTATACAAATATACAATAACAGATGGAGCTGAAATTGGCAGGTTTAATGAAACAAAAGGTAATTTCAATTCAATGAAAAATTCCTTAAAAAGTGCTAACGGCAGCTACAGGAGTGGTGTTAAATTCTTTAGGAAGTCTCAAACATCTTCTTCCTATCAGCTTTGTCCTCAATGTTCTTACGCCAGTCACCGACCGCCTCTGAAGGCTGCAAGACACAAACAGTTGACAGTCAAGAAGCGTCGGCGGCTATTTTATTTTTCTTGTACCTGTCAGGTTGAGTTGAGCACCTGTGAGTTTGTACCTCCTTCAAACACTCACCTCCTCTTTGACCTCCTTCTTGACCTGCTTCAGGTTGGCCCTCAGGTCCATATTGACTGTATGTTTGGAGCCAAGCAGAGCTTTCAGCATGGCGTCAGCTGACATACGAACTTTCTTCAGAGCAGGTTTCTTCACTCCGGCCAAGTCGACCACTTTGATCTTCAGGTCATCAATCTAAGATCAGTGAAACAGTTTAAAGGTGGAATCAACACTGAAGCCAACGGCAAGACAGAAGGTTTAAAGGTCTGAGACAATTCTAGATTTATTATCAAATGTGTGTGCCACAGCCTGATATATTCTTTTCCATTAGATACACATCAGTGAGCCACGCTGATGTTTCTTCATTACTGTGAACACACACCATCCAGCTGCCACAAAGACACACTAGAGAAATAAGCTTCTCCTAAACAGGAATCAGTGAACACAACCACAGTATGAGGCTCAGTATTAAGTTCAGTCTGACTGTCAGACTGATGGAAAACCCTCAGTGATGTTTTGACCTGTGATGTGTACCTCTTTGTCAGCCTTGCCCACTTTGGCCTCCAGGTCGTACCTCTCTTCATCCACTTTGTCGATGAGGGCGTGTAGCTTTTTGCAGGTTTCCTAAACACAAAGACAGATGTGAAGTTTCCTATCTGATCAGTCGATGCCCTGATGGTTCCTATCCTCCAAACAGCTGCTAATAACATCTACTCCAGCTGGACAGCAGCATATGTGATGGCAGTGTTGGCTATTTGGTCCACCACTTGATTCTAGACCAAAATATCTCTCAGCTGTTGAATGGAGTGGCATCATTCATGGTTCGCAGAAGAAGAATCCCACTGACTGCTGTGACAGATTCCTCCAGAGCCACCATGAGGTTCACATTTATGATTTTGACTGATATTTTTCAATTACAACTGAATAGACTGTAATAAAATGATGTTCATGATTCCCTCAGAATGAACGGTAACACCTCTAGGGCCACAGTAGGGTCAAAATGTGTCCAAGCATTTATTCTAGCCCAAAGTACAGATGGCTGTAGAGTCTTTGTGTTGTTAAACACAAACTTTACACATTTTTTGACAGTCAAATTACAGACAATTTACAATCACAGACAATCACAGACATTTACTCTGTGCTTTGGCTCAAGTTGTCAGAAAATTATTCTACATGTCAATAAAGGGACAAAGCTTTAGTGTCTCTCACCATGAGGGCAGCCTGGTCTCCACTAAGGCTGGGTGCTGGACAATGCTCAGCCATGTAAGCCTCTTTGGTGGCTGCAATCTCTTTTTTCTCCTTTTCAATCCAGTTGGCTGCGATCTGCAGCATCAAACTCTGCAGGACACATGGGGAGAGTTGAGACTTATTTAAAACAGGATAGATAGATAGATAGATAGATAGATAGATAGATAGATAGATAGATAGATAGACAGACTTTATTGATCTCAGGCTGGGAAATTACAGTCAACCTGGGTTCATGGTTTCATTAGGTCATATGAGAAGATTCATAGCTCAGAGCTACTTTGAAAACCTAACCAGTCAGACTCTTTCAGAGCAAATGATGAATTTTACTTTTCTATTTTTTCTTTATTTTTTTTACATGTGGCTGAGTGCCTTTGAGTTTTCTTTTCCTTTTCTTGTGATTTCTGGCTCCAAGCCAATTAACACATAAATACTGAACATAAACAAGAACTCTTAAGAGGAAAGGCTCTTAAGGTTTCAGCAAAGGAAAGAAAGAAATTACTGACTTACTTTCTTACTGGCAGCTAAAACTTGAACTCTCATTCTGAAGCAGATTTCCTTGCTGCCTTATTTTATCTGTTTAAAAGCACTAGTACCGGGTATGCCCTGCCTCTCACCAGTTATCAGCTGGGATTGGCTCCAGCTTACTCACTGTAAATACTATGAAATACTATGAAACTGTGTATATGTTTGTGTCCACCAGCAGGTGACCTCTTCCTCAGAGCTGTAACCTGCCTCCTACTGTCTACTGTCCTGAGCTTGTTGGGTGCAGATACAAAAAACTGGAAGCAAAAGGATGTGAGTGTGTTCACAGGATTTATGACAAAAACTCCTGGAACAACATGTTATTGACAACATCCATAAACACATTTATAAAGCCCCCCTCATGTCATGTCATCTAAGTTTTATGGACACCCCCTCAACTGTTCTCTAAAATCCAGACGACAACAATGCAGTCATACTGCAGTTTACAAACAAGGTGGCATTTTAGATCAGCACACAAATACAACCAACACACACACACACAGTGTTAACTGATCAACTTCACATCTGAAGTTGGAGTCGATCAGCCAGTCAGAACAGTAGACTGAGAGCTGTTGTGTCCTACCTTCAGATGATGCCTGCGGCTCGAGGACATTTTCTTCCTGTGACCATCACAAATAACAGCATTATTAGCTCAGTGTAGTCAACACCAACAAAAACATGAATAACAACACAAACAACAACACACTCAACATCAACACAAACAACGTAAACACCAACAACATCATCAGCTCAATGTAAACAACACAAAAAAACACTAACACAAACAACACCAACATGAAATAAAAATGCTCCTCTTTTATAAAAGCATTTTTTTTTTTCCAGGTGCTCTTTGCTGCAGGTGAGGTGACTGCCTCCTTTCTAATGTTGAGGTTACTGACAACATTTACCCTGCAGTAAACAATCTTTTTTCATCACTCAAAATCTAAAGCACAAGCAAAACTTACTCAGACATGTTGGTGGTGTCTTATCTTCACAGCCTGTTTGAGGAGAAAAAAACAGAAAAACTCGCTGAGCCAGGGGAGAATAAACGATGTTGTCGTCTGCTCTCTAAATGTCAGAGACCGTCGTCTGTATGAAATGTGAGCTATGCAAACAGTTGATGGGCAGTTTGGTGCTGACAGAGCTAAGTTTGGACTTTGGGTCAAGTGTCGCCACTGACGCCTGTGATAAGCTCCTTTACAGGTGTTCAAAACTGAATATCCTCTTGGAGTTAACACTTCAATTCCATTCGCGTGGAAGAAATCCTGCAGCAGAATGTGCTGTGGCAGCATGTTGGCTGCCAACAGCCAGCTGTCGATTGCTCACACACTGCAAATACAAGTCTGCCTAAACAAGTCACTTGAATCCACACTCAGATTTCAAGAATTATTCTTTACTAAAAATAATTCAAAGTTTAATTTCCACCTCCACTCAGAATATTGAAATGTGACAGAAATAAGCTGAAAAGTTCTGAGACAGATTTTAAGACTTAAGACTTACAGATATACACTTAAAGTGACAAATCTGTGAATATTCTCATTCATCCAGGTCATGGTTATCTCAAGGAAATTCAATCGAACGCAACTGGGCTTAGTTATTTGTCTTTGAAGACGTTTCACCTCTCATCCAAGAGGCTTCATCAGTTCATGCTCGCTTGACTAGGCTGGGGCTAATCTCAAAGTTAAATCTGACACAGAATGACCTGATAAGATTCACATTTTTGCAACATATGCACTTAAAACAATAAAATCTCATTATCCTTTCTCAAACAACCAAGCACCAAAACTGAGAAATGAAATCTCTAAACGTATATGGCTTCAACAGTAATGGTGCAGTGAAAAGGCTTCAATTTAAAGTTGTCAGTCAAAACTTTCCAAAACAATCAAATGAAACTTCATAACTAAAGAATTCCTAAATAAACAAACTGCTGCATTTGACATCCACAGCTCATTCAAATCTCTGCACAGTGCTGCTCAAACACATCATTCTGCAATGTTCAGCCTTCACCCTGGATCACATTCCCCTTCACTTATTAACAAACCAGAGGTCAGGATTTTCATCACCTTAGCACTTTCCCAACAGGTCTTCCCAAAAAAGATGCTAATAGACTCCAATCAGCCACTTTGTCTTCATTTACTTTTACATTTGTTCAGGCATGCAGAGAGGAAGAGGAAAAGGAAGAAAAGGAAGTCTCACCTATGACAAGACAGAGAGTCGAGGACTGCAGCAGTGGCCGATGACAGTGGGAAGGATTCATCTCCAGGGTGTATATATATGAGGGCTCATATATGGATATGGAGCTCCTGTTTATGGAAATGCAGGATCCTCAGCTCCTGAAATATCATCATCCCCTGCCAACTTCACATCAGGCAATACCAAGGAGGAGCCTGATATCATTTTAGGACTCTGCTCAGAGCCACCAGGACACTATAAAAGGGACGAAAAGGACTATAAAACCAGATGAAGACATAAGGGATGAATGTGAGCAAAGTCATTTCTGTGTTTGGGGGGTTGTTTTTGGAATACCTGAAGGTGCTGAAAATCCCTGAGTTTAACTGGATAAACATACAGCAAATAAAGAGTTTTTCTTAGGCTTGGCTTGGCTTCCAGTTCAAGTTACAGGGAAACTAAAATTTGTTCATTACACGACTTTGAAAGGTAAAACAGATATAAATATATATAGAAAATATATATAACAGCTTTAAGGCTGTTCAAACACAGCAAAAAAGGATGATTTTACTGCTTTCCTCTGCATAAACTGCAATTTATGGAGAGAGCCTTAAAACCCTATAGAATGTCATTACGTCCATCCTCAGACTTCAGTGGAGGAATTTCAGCTTAGAAAAAATCACCAGCAGAACATCCTTCACCACAGCTGCCTGATGCCTCTGAACACAGGACGTAGCTAAAGGTTGACTGTCAAGCTGACCAAGAACCAAAGATTTAATTACAATAAAACATACAGCTTAAATTATTTGATATGCACACCAAATGAAGGGAAACAAACTCTGAAACCCCTTTAGAACCTTTCTTATCAAGTTCTAACAATAAGTAGGCTAATTTTAAACCAATTTGATAGATTGAAAAAAAATCTGAAATGTTGCGATCATATACTGATATTACTTCTTTTTAGGCATTTTCAGCATCCCGACTAGATAAAAAGATTCTGAGATTGTCTGGCCCCTTGGAAACAGCAGGTAACAAGGATAACAAGCAAGAAACACATCTTAAGACACCTTGAGTGCCAAATTTCATACATAAAATACTTAATTTTGGTAAGAACTACCTGAATTTGGAAGATGATCCTCAAGAACTGAGGTTTTGTAGTCATCTGAATGTAAAATTAGAGTTCCAGAAGTGAAAAGCTGATGACCCTAACCTCTTTGATCTACAATATATTTTATTATTATTATAGCAATGCAGCAGAAAAAAGACTGAACTCAAGGGTGATTCTTCCAGCATCGTCAAGACTTGTGTGAGTTCAAAAACAAGTTCAACAGAGAGAAACAACCAATGAAACTTTAATATCACTTTTAATTATTGCTCTAAATAAAGTGCTTAGCAAGCTCACATTTCTGCTACCTATAAATATCCTGTAATCACTGGCTGGGCTGGTTAGCATTTCATCTTGGACTGCAGACCCAAGCCATGAATCTGTCCTTAGAAAGACTTCCAGACCTTTCTCTGGTCACCAAGGGCCCTCTCATATTAACACTGGTGGTATAAAAATATGTGGGCATGATGTCAGGTAAGAAGGAGAACTGACCGCACATATTGATCCGGTTGTAAAAACATTCTTACTTTACTGCTTCAGATTCCTCTCAGGTATCTACAGAATAAGAAAACCTCAGGTTCTTAAGCTAAAACAGTAATCTGTCTATTTACAGATTTGTTTTCTTAGATTTTCCATCCATTTTCTATACCGCAGGGGTCGCAGACTACAAGAGGCAGGGGACACCCTGGACTGGTCACCAGTCAATTGCAGGGCCAAAACACAAAGACAGACAACCACATACTCTCACACCTAGGGGTATGTTTTTGAGTGTCACAGTGGTGCAGTGGTTTGCACTGTCACCTCACAGCAAAAGGTTTGAATCCCAGTCTGGGTCCCGGTTGTCTGCCTTTGTGTGTCAGCCCTGTGAATGACTGGCAACCAGTCCAGAGTGAACCCGCCTCTCACCTGTAGCCAACTGGGATAGGCTTCAGGTTGGACTTTTGTGACTTAAAGTCACATTTCAAATGATTACGGACCAGTGGTAATAAAAGGGTAGGGGGTACAATCTATAGATGTTTACCTGAAAGCATTTACTCTAGTCTCTGTTTTAATTTGTGTCAAAAGTGGGGACTTCAAACTATATACAAGTTTTTAAATTTTGTAATATGTCAAGTAAAACCTGAGTTATGATAAACAATATACGCAATGCACTCAAAGAGTTAAAGCAAGGCGTCTGGACTTGTGAAGATTGACTTGCAGATGTTTCATTGCTAATCCATGCAGCTTCATCAGTTCTGAAAAACTGTTTGGTGGGGAAACAAATATATACACCTCAGTGGGAGTGACTAAGTGAAACTAATCAAAACAAAGGATCTGATAGTCCTGCAATTTGCCTATATAGTCTGACTGCCAGTGATGGCCCTCTGTGTCTAACGACTGAAGTCGACACAGAGGGCTGATGAAGCTGCTTGGATTAGCAGTGAAATGTCTTCAAGTGAATCTTCACAAGTTCAGACCTGGATGACTGAGAATCTCCACAGACAATATACGCAATGCTTTTTCCTGAACATTGTCATCAAGTTTGCTGCGTGTTTGGTGCAAGTTTTAGAAATAATGTAAATAAATAATATAAATAAGTTTTAAGTTTTATAAGTAATTTGTGTGTGCATTTTATTGTGACACCTGATTGTGTTGTAAATAGCTGTAAATAGCTGTACAAAAAATGACTGAGGCATTTACTGCATTTTCAGGTAAACAGTTGTAAATAACTTCTTGTTTGCAAAATTTGTACATGATTTTTGAAATTTACAATTTATAGGCAAGGCAAGGTAAACATTTTTAAGCTGAAAAAGTAATCAATAACGGACAATGTCTTCAGAGGGTTAAATGTTAAACCAGTGGTTTTGTAACACACCCAATAGTGACCCCAGTTTAGATTTTGTCTTTGAATGAAGAACCAATGAAAATTTAAAATTGTTGTTTTAGCTGATGGTGTCTCTTTTTTGAATCAGTCAGTGACAGAAATGTTAATGGGTAACCCGTGGTCTAGAGGTTGGAGAAGTGGCTTGGATTCCCCAGACTGGCGGGAAAATTTGGGTGGCTGGGTGAATAATAAAGCCCCCCCACCCCATTATTAACTGCTGACATGTCCTTGAGCAAGGCACCTAACCCCCTAACTGCTCCCATGTTGTGTTCACTACATGTAGTTTGCTGGGTGTTACATGTGTGTTCAACCAAGGATGGTTTAAATGCAGAGGAAAAATTAAGTGTATGTAAATGTACTGGCAATAAAGCTGATTGTCTTCTTCTTAACCATCACAATGTTGGAATGAAAACTGAGCTAAAGACAACCAAAAAGAATGAATCAATCAGAAGCTTTGTTGTGTCTACATTCACAAAAGCAATGGAATCATCGATTCTTTTGTTAACTCTTCACCAGTGATCGCATACAACCCACTGACCTGTGAAGGTGTCAGCAGAGCGATAATCAGTCAGCAGGTCAGACCTTAGGCCTGCAAGCTTAGAGGGGAGGGGGGGGGGGGCATGGTGAGAGGTCTGAGTGAGGCGCAGACAGCAGAGATTATGGAGGTATGCTGGGAATGTAGCGGTGGAGGGTGATGCTGCGGGTCAGGTTCATGGTTCTGTCAGAGAGACCAACAGGTGTTTTTTACCAAGATGTCCAGCCTGTAACCTGAGCCTCAGGAATGCTCTCTATCACAGATGTGACTTTGGAAATGCGGGACAAGCGTGGGGCCTTTCCTCACTATGCGCAAGCATATGTGTATGTTTACATGGAGTTTGATTCATACTCCCGATGTGGTCGTAGTAGTTTATTTAGATTCATCCACCATCTGGTTGTGTTTGCAGCATGGACAAAGTGTTGTCCGTGTTGTCACTCTGTAGGGATGGTCTGTGGTTTGATTTACTGCAGCTGTTGTTAAAGTTTTTCTAATATGTATATATATATATATATATATATATTATAATATAGGAAATGCAACCAGACAAAACTCTTGGAATGACTCAAAGCAATTTCAGTAATTAATTCTCATTCTCATTTTCATTTGAAATCATTTATTTGGACAACTAAATTTGTTATTTTTACCAGAATTTTCTGAGTTGCTGGTTCAGGGTGATGCTTTGAAGAATGTGGGGGTGCTACTCAACAAGAACCAGCTTCATAGGTGTGTCGCCCCTTGGCATCACAGACGATGTGAAACATCACCTTTCTGGCATGGGAATCAGAGCTATGTGGGAGGTGGAGCAGTAAAAACCTTTACACCTGGAACCTATTCTTGAAACAAACTCCTGGAGAGGGGCTGGACCTGCCTTGTTGCCCAGGGTAAAAAGTGCTAAGGGTGTGGGGATAGACATGAACAACAATCACATAGAAACCTCAAGAAGGTGACAGGGATGAACATCCTGCCAGATCTGAGCTTGAGCAGTACTTTGTTATTGGACTTCTAGTCGTGGATTGGATATGACAAATACCATGTTCCAGCCTGAGGTGGATCACAAGTGTACGTGGTATTAGACTACTTTATGCCAGGAATTGATGATTAGTCTTGCATTTGCATCTGTCTTGGACTGTCAGGTGAAGTGAGTAGCAGAGCTGTCAACTAATCCTCACCTGCCAGTGAGCTTCAAGGGAGGCTGCCTGATAGAGCAGGTAAACCCAGCATGTAGTGAGAATGAACTGGTAATGTCTGGTAGAGCTGCTCTGCATGAATTCAGCTCCCATCTCTGGAAATATTCCTTGTCCATCTCGGGGGAGGTTAGGGACATAGTTTTTTCAAAACTATTGCGGAAGTCCCTGTTGTGGTAGCAACGTAAAAACCCTCTGGCGGACACTATTGGTGAAGAAGGCCTTCAAGCAGAAGTAGGAGACTTTTGACTTGCTTTGCCCAGGGCTCTCCTGAAGCCTCATGCACACACTGGTAGGCCAGAAGGAACACAGTGTTGGTGAACCTGTGAATCCAACCAAAATGCCTTGTATGGAGGAGGCAGAGTTTGAAGACTCAGGGAAAGCTTCACCACTAACCCTAACCCAAAATTCAAAGCTGAAGTGTATGAGCAGTGACAATGAACACCATGTCCTCTTAACACCCCCCTTAGCAGACAAATATGATAAAGTTTCAAATGGACAGAAAGTTTACTCAGCAGGTGCTGCTAGAGTCTGCCCACATGCATCAGTTTCTCCCTTTCAACAAAGGAGACTCACCTCTTTTTGAAGGTCCTTCTTCTCTCACATCGGGTTAGCCTTCATAAAGATCAATGCTGCCAGCCAGTGGAACTAGAGAGGATATACAGCATTTGTTGAAACATATCAGATAAAATATTGCATTTTAAACTGAAAACAAATCTGTGAGATAAATTAATGTTTCTACTTAACATGGAAGTAAATGCAGCAAAGTGCAGTTGATCCAACAGTGTGCATGATTTATCTCAGTTATACTCTGGAAACACAACCAAGTGGTCACCGACTAAGTCTGACTAACAACTTTAATTTGGAGAGGAAGAATGAATGACTGAAGTGCTGCAGAGACTGACTGGAACAGAAACCTGCAGGATGGACTGTGTCATTATCCATCCTTCACCTGTCTCTCACCTGAGGACACCTTCCATTCATGTTCATGGCTCTGAGAAAAGAGAACCCAAAAGGAGAACATTTGTAGATTGTGTCCTTAGGCAGATGAAAAATGTTTTGTGAGGTGCTGTAACAATATCACTGTGTGCAGTATATTTCCATTCAGTGCCACTGACACTGTAAAATGCTCTCCTGCTTTGTTTGCTGACTTCTAATTCTGGCTGGTGTCTAAGTGAAGAAGCAGCTGCTATCTGAGGATATGATACAGCCATCAGCAGAAGTCAAATATAACTCGCAGATGCCAGACACAAGACATTGTTGAGACTGTCAAGTGTTGGTGGAAGGTTTAGAGAAAAGTAGAACAGAGCCTCTTTTTGACATGGAAACAACATCATATTTTGGCCATGTTTATTATGGGGCTTCTCTTATTTGGTAATTATGTTAATTACCAAATCATTAACATAATATTCAATTAATTAAGTTAAAATGATTTAATTTTTACTGCCACATATCACTGATGTAAAATCAAGGTTGTAGCGCTGCATTTCTCTTTACAAAACGGGAAACAAATGCACGCCTGCAGGGGTGGCTGTCAAATCACAAAAGAGTTTCAGATTTATGGTCATCAGCACAGGATGATGGATGGTTTACCTCACAGCAAGAGGAAACTCAGTGGACCCACCTGTGCAGCAAACCGGATCCGGTCACATTTAAATTAATCTGTGAACAAATTAGAAAGTTATTAGGGAAAATTATTATTTTGAGTGAAACATAACTTCAGCATCCACAAATACTGAAAATCAATAACTCACCTTATCTGCTCCAAACAGGAAAAGGGCTTTTCTTTATGTGACTTTGAACCACCAGCAGATTTAAACAAACTTGAATCAATAGAAAAAATAAATATTTGACAAAAAATTAACTGTTGGCATTACAATTAATTCAATCTCAGCACAGTCATCTGTTCTTCACATTCTGTAAAAAAATAAAATCAACTTAAATTTGTACTCCTGTAAAGGTTAAATAATGACTTTAAAAAAATTAATAAAGGCACCAAACTTGTGTAAAGATTGTTAAGCTAAAAATAATCTCTGTCTTTAGATAGCTGTCTGTTACTAATTTCTGCTAATGTTAGCTAACAGTTATCAGCTACAGTTTAACGGATATGTTATCTGAAGTATTTAGACCTTTAAAGAAAACTTGAATTAGTAGTGATTTATATGCTGTGACTGAGAGGACATATAATTTGAAAATGCCTTTAAACTGTTATTATAAAAAGCCTCATTAGCCAGGGATTAGCTTAACATTAACATAAAGAATGTTGTGTAAACTGTCAAGCAGTTAGGGCCAAAGCTGTGAGAACATTTTAAATACAATATTTTCTTTAGCCTACAATGCATCTTATTAAAGCCTGGCAGGTTTAGGTGACTGCCACAAGCTTGCTCACTTTTAGCATATTGCTAATCTTACAAACTGCACAGTCCTCAACAAGCTGAGGAAGCTCAGAGTAGTTTGTTAACTGAATACAAACAATGTAAGACTAATTAGGTATACATTTACAGCATTAATTTCAGTACTGCAAAGCTGATTACAAATTCAAACAGACTAACAAGATTAACATGAAGTGTTTGTATTTAATTTGGCAGCAACGGGAAAGTACATCATATCAGAGTTTAAACAGTTAAAAAGATAAAATGATGTTGACTGAGTACAGACAGTAGGCTGATCTAGACTTCTGCAGCAGAGGAGCTGTTAGCAATGTGACAGTTGTGTGACACAACTGTAGCAGGTATTTTCATATTAGAAAAGGTGTCTGCCTGCACACTGAACAAAAATTTACATCTTCAGTACATTCAAGTGATATTAATTTGATTTTCATCCTTTAATGCCAAAGAGATGTAAGACAATGTTCAAACCACACCAAAGTACATGAAAGTGAAATTTTAGATGAACATCCATGTTCACTTTTTGATACAGATCAGTTCACAGTAGTGGTGATCTAAAGGTTTACACTGGAAGGTGCTTAGTAAAATGAAAATTTGGTTTGAATGTGTCTGACATATCCCAGATTCTTACAGTATGGGTTTGAGAAAGGTATATGGTGGGTATAGCTGTAATATTATGATGCAGAAGCGTAAGTCAGCCTGCTAAGATCAAAATCAGGGTTGATTCATCACTCATGTACTAACTGACATCACTACATACATTACAAATACATTACAATACAATACAGGCAATACAGGCAAAGCAGAAGTCAGCTTAGATTCAACTGAAGAGTTTTGTTCCAAAGTAAAAAACTGCCTGGAGTCTGCCTTGTCTACCTCAGATCACATGAAAAAAAACTGTGTAATTAAACTGATTCTTTGGATAAAAAATACTCTCATTTCATTAATTTGTTTAAAAAAACATTTGCTGTCTGTTATCAACATTTTCAAAATCTTGTGAAGCAAATGAGCAGATTAAGGCCAGCACACCTTCACACTCATGTCTCATCTGTTCCATTAGGAAAAGGTTTACAGTGGATATGCAGAAATATGGAATAAAACCCCTCAGTTTTATTAGACCTGAATTTTGATCGGAAAAGCCCAACAGTTAATCACAGATCACATTTAACTATCAAACATCTTCTTCCTATCAGACTTGTCTTCAATGTTCTTACGCCAGTCTCCCACATCACGCAACTGCTTGTCCTGTGAACACAGACAGTAGAATATGTATTAATTTATATTAATATAATAATATTTTGTTTGCAATCCAGCTTCATGTATTGTGTTAGATTCAGACTTATGAAATCCTGAAGGTACAGTTCAATTATTATTCTATGGTTTCAGTTATGGTAATTTAGTTCTTAAACTGTGAAACAGTAGGATAAACAAACTGACAGGCCCACTAAAACCACAAGGACTTAATTTGTGCTCATTTTCTGTTTAAATCTCCAGATAAAATACTTCAGATCACCTGGATTATAAACTGTTGGTTCATTTCAAATCTCATAGATCTTTGCAGTTACTTTGTTAAATACAATCTGAACCCATAGAAACAGTGACAAAACCTCTGACAATATGATTCACTTTGTAAAACTGGATTAAAGGAAAATTGTGTTCACAAAAAGTTACAGTAATTTGGAGCAGGAAGTCAGGTTATAAACTGTGATTGATGTTTAGCAGACATTTTAGGTAATAATTTTAATATTCGTGTTATCATAACTAATGGCCAAACCTTGTTGCAATAAACCAGATCAATTGTTAAGTCTCGTCTGCTAGTTTGACAAAAAATTCAATTCTTAGACTGTACGAGACTCAGTAAGTCAAAGAAAAACAAAATCCTCAAAAAAGAAACTAAAACACAGTTTAGGCAAATGAGTTGGTTGAACATCAACTGTGGCATTAAGACTGAAGACCAAAAGAAGCAGCGAACAGCTCACCTCCTCCTTCACCTCCTTCTTGACCTGCTTCAGGTTGGCCCTCAGGTCCATATTGACTGTATGTTTGGAGCCAAGCAGAGCTTTCAGCATGGCGTCAGCTGACATACGAACTTTCTTAAGACGGGGTCTCTTGAACTTTCCCCTCAGATCCACAATCTTTATGTTGAGGTCTCTGACCTTCAGGAGAATTCAGCACAGAGGGAACAATTAGACCTTGATTACTGGTCAAAAAATGAATAAAAAATAAAAACACAGATTCACCCACATTTGGAGGCAAATTCATTTAATGAAATCATTTCTTCTCTAGAAGAAGAGTCCTCAGTCCCAAAGTCAATCGTTGGAAACTGGAGGTTGTAGATTTTCTTAAATACAACCCTGTTGTACTTTGTGTAAATATTAAATGTATAAATATTGCAGATAGATGTGTCACCTCTGATCCAACCATGCAGGTGCCTCAGCCAATCACCAGAAGTCATTACTTCAGAAAGAAAAGCATGATCCCTCACTGGACTCCCACCCACCTACACTGACAGCTGTGTTTGTTCAAACTAGTTGTAATGATCTGGAAAATGTTTTGCCCAATGTGGCCTTTATAGTGAAGAAGAAGAATCAGCTTTAGGCTGGCACATCAGTTGGCTAACGGTGGGGGGGGGGGTAATCACTCCACCACACCCAAATTTTTACAGCCTATCCGGTGGGGGAATTGAACTGGTGACCCTCCGATCACATGCCATTTCTCCAACCTCTAGGCCAAAGCCAAATTCATCAAGGCACGGTCACATTAGTGCCTGATATACCCCAAGCTACTCATAGCTCATTTTGCTTGTAGTGACCAGGGCTATTGATAGCTGATTGACAGTCAGTTTGTGTGCACTGTTAACAGTCTATAATGGCTGGACTGAAATCTAAGGTAAAAAACTTCAACAGCATGTCATGTGTTTTCCCTCTTCATTTGTTGAATGCATTTTGAGTTCATTAACATCTAGAAAAGTGAATAATGTTTAACATTAATGTTTAACATTGTCTCACCTCATTCAGAACCATGTTCAGTTTAAATTCAATGCAGTATCTCTCCTCTTCACTGATGTCAATCTGCTCATGGAGCTTCTTGCAAAGTTCCTGAAGAGAAGACAGGATTTTAGAGTTTCTGTTGTGCTTGAATTGAATGTTTTGACCAAATTTGATCTAAATTTGACTAAAATATTTTCATTACAAGACAGAACCAAAAATGAGCCTAAATGTGTTTCAAAAAGTACAACAGGATAAGAATACAAAAGTTCTAGAGGATATTTATGAATTGTACTGACTCCAACTCAGAGAAATAACCCTGACCGCACTTTATCCTGGACAGTCCGTTCTGTTTCCGTCTCACCATGAGCTCATCCTTGGAGTACGGCAGCTCCAGAGGAGGACATTTCTCTGCAAGGAACTTCTCTCTCTCCTCAGCCTTCACTGTTGATTCAGCATCCAACAAATTATTTGCCACGACCAGCATACAGCTCTGTGGATCACATCATCACATCATCGTGCAATTTTAATTATTTTCAGCTAGAATGTCTGCTCGTCTTTATTCAGAATGAAAATGTAGTCATTTCTTACTTTTAGAGTATGCTTACGTCTTGCAGACAGTCTTTTCCTGCAGATTAAAGCAAAAAAGAAAGCAAAATTAAATGTGTTGATTATGTGTTGTGACAAAACTCCAAGAACATAACAGGAAAAATGCCAGCAAGCTGACAAAATGAACGGATCATTTTGGTTAACTCACCTTTTTGTTATGCAATAAATTCATTCAATTTGCCATTTTATTTCTGTTATGGGACTTGCTAAACATGATTTAGCAAAGTTAGCCAATATCATTGCTACGGACACTGAAAAAGTGATAAACTACGAAACACGTGTTAAAATCACGTGTTAAATGTGTTAAAATCTAAAATCTTTATAAAGGACAATTTAATCTGCATCTGGATTTGCATCAGTGACAGATGATTCAGACTACATATTCTTCCTGTTATAAAATCAAATGTATAAAATAAAATATAAACATATTTAACATTTTATTTTTTAAGAATAACTTAATCTGGCATAAGAATCACTTGTTCTTGGCCTTAACGACAGGAGACCACCCCACAAACAGAAGAAGAGAATGTTGATGTGAACTCACTCAGCAGCCATCGTGAGCGAAGATCCTGGTGTTGTCTAGAAAAACATAAAGGATTCCATTAAAATTACATTTATACCTTTTGATTTGTGATAAAACATGTTTCACAAAATATACATATGACATATATGTTATGAGCACAGGTTTAGTTTTATTCTTTTTGCACATATGTAATCTCCAGACATCAGTTCATATCAAAGGATTCATATCCTTCTTTCTGTTGATCTGAAATTTTACTACCTCACTATGAGCATATATGACACAAAAAACAAAAACAGCAACACTGATAAAAGTCATATCTGTCCATACAGCATTTATTTCACTAAAAGCTACAACTGAAAGGTTTTAAGCGCACATCTTCTGCTTCCTCATCAGATGACTTTGTTTGAAGCAATGCCTCCTTCCTGCTGTACAGATTCAACTGTCTCACATTTCACATTTGGCTCATGTTAATTCTATCTTAGGACATCATGTTAATTCCAGGAAATTTCATGGAACTGAACTAAGCAAGTCCATGGTGAAACTTTATTTTTAGCAGCGTGACTCTGAGGACAGCACTGAGGTGCAGTTAAATATCTTACTGGCTATGAAATTTGTTTCAGACTTTTACAAGTCACACCGGAAGACTCACAGTGACTTTGGTGATGCGAAAGGATATCGCTAAAACTGATGACTGAACTCTGTTCATCCTAAGATAAACTTGGAGGCTAATGCTAACACAATAACACAAGCATACTAGCATGCATTTTTTTAAATGTTACACATGCTAAATTTACTAGCATAACAAGCTAAACTTATCTGCTTAATTTTAGTTTATCAACATGCATACTAAGATATTATAACATGTAAGATGCTAAATGCTGACAGGTAGCCTTATAACAAGCTGGAAGGACTACATTAAGACTTTAGCATGTTATTGTTACATGCTATTAGAACATCAAATTTTACCTTTGTCCAAAACACCTCTAACTCTCAGTCTCTTAATGCACTACATTAATATGTAAGCACTAACATGCTAAATGCTCAATGCTATGTTACTGCATCAAATGATCTTGTTATCCAATAATCTCTCTTGGACATTTAATACTGACAGTTCTCTGAAATATGATTTTTTTTCAGATTAATTTTTCACTCTACAGGGAGTTATAATAATATTTTTAAGATTCTATCTACTCTTCACACTCTTGTGAAATATCTTCCTCTTTGACAGTGAAACCAGGTGAGGAGTTAGAGGCTAAATGTCTAATACACAGCTTTAATGTGATGAGGAGCCCCCAAAAAGCCATAGTTTTGTTTTTGAATCACAAAAAACACAAGAAAAACATGCTGGTTTAATCGTATTATTTTATAAATGCATGTTATTATTTTTATTTAAAATATAAATTTGAAGAATAACTAGTAATAAATGCACTAGAATAAAAAGTTTACTAATTTCCTGTGAAATGTAGCGAAGTGGAAGTCTAAAGTACCATGAAATGGAAATACTCATGCAAAGCAAAACTGTAGCTACATACAATACTTGAGTCAATGTACTTAGCTAGCGTCCACCACAATAGATAGTTCCTTGCAGTACCCGACTGGAGGACTTTGAGGCCTCCTTCAGAGGTACGTGGAGGCCCAACAGTCACTGTCTAAGCTGTTTGTTTAGGAGCTGTGATGGAGAAGTGGATTAAGACTCTATTCCTGGAACCACAGCTGTTCCTAACACCTTCATTATGGAGAAGAAAAATGACAGCAGGCTTGTCTTGAAAGAAAAGGCATCTGACAACCACTGCAGGCATCCTATAACACATAGCTGGCCCAGAAACAAATGGTCGTCATCTGTAAACCAATAATAGGCCAGGAGGGGTATCACAAGGGCTGACAAAGTATTTCTGAATCCTTGAAACTCATAGGTCATAACAACTTGTCATTCTGGAAGTGGAATAAATATGTGCAGGGTTAAATATGGGCCCTCATTTTTGTAAGTAAGTGTGTATGTTGTATGCAGAAAGGATTGTCTCAGGAGGGGTGACGAAGAGTTCGCAGTAACCCAACACCACAGAACATCTCTCTGACAGTTAGATGTTAGCGCATATCATAAAAATAACCTGCCATTTTGGGCTGACCTCATATACATGCACAATTTGCCTGCTTCACACTGGTGAAAACCAAACAGGTATAAGAGCATTTAAATTCAATGAAAGGGAGAACCTGAAAGGTTCAGTTCTGTAAAATGACTAAAAACCAAAAATACTGCAAAAACTACAATTCTGTGTATATGTATTGTCTGTATAATGTGTACTGTGTACTGTAGGAATTTTGTTATGTAAATCTTTATCTTTAAAAAAATGGTTTAAATCTGATGTGTGAGGATTAAAGTATAAAGTGTAGACAGAGACAGCTGGAGCAGATTAGACCATGTTTTCCTCCGAGCCCTTGTGCTGACAGGAGGATAAACACTGAAGCATCGATTTTCACATTCATGCCTTGTAGTGGTGTTGTCTTTCAGCGTGCACATCAGCAGACCACATATCACCGGTTTGCCACTGCAGCACAAGTTCAAAGGTTTCTAAAATTATTCTAAAACTACTCATCTTAGCTTTTGAAATCCTGAAAAACACACTCAGGATACAAAAATAAGCCAGAAACTTTCCATATTTTCACACAATGCAACACTAAAATGATACTAAAGTAATCTAATGCAGTATCTGTTACGAAGTGTGTCAGTTGCTAAAATAATTGATTCTTGTTGGGAGATTTAAATAAACAACCCTGAAATTTTGGCATCTTACCATTGGTACAAACTGATCAAACTGAAAGCTTGTTTGTCACACAGACTGAAACATGCGAATAAACGTCAAATATTCTGCTCAAAAGACACCAACAATTACAGCTTAAACTTCTTTCTACAACCTTCCTCTGACGAACTTTTATCTTAACAAATGAGCCAGAAATTCCTCTCAACTTACCGATGGGATAAAATGTTTACAGCTATAAAGAATGTGCATGCAAACAAGCAATATATTCCAAGCTTTTAGACTTCATCCACTAAAAAATGATCAAAGTCCTTACTTTAATGAAGCAGACACACAAATTTGTTTGGATCTCAGAGACGCAGACGAAGTCCCAGGCAGACCAAGTGCTGAGAAGGTATATATTGCAATCTCTGATAGCCATCTAAATCCTCCACTTTCTCTTTATGGAAGTGGATTAGTGGTCACACCAATGAGCTGGCAAGGTCATGAAATACAGTACAGAGTCACCCAGCCCTTCCTCAGCTCGCCTTATTATAAATAACCGCCCTTTAAGATTCTTATCTGTATTATCTTGTTCCATCAAGCTTCTGACTGACAGGAAGCAGCAACATGATTAAACCAGAGAAGCATTTTTCAATCTAATCTGCAGTTTAAATACTGTTCATCATTTACAGATTTGATGTATGTAAAGGAAACAGTTGCTGCTGGATGAAATCTGCATCACTAGATAGATGAAAGGTACAGCAATTAATTAATTAATGGGACTTAAGTAATTTATTTTCCTATACCATAAAACAATTTATTAGACAGTTTACACATAGTTATGATATTTTATATTCTACCATGTTTTACTCAAGTTTTTCTAAAATCTGCTGTGTAGTTGGTTTTTAGTGCTTTGTTCACAGTAGAACGAGGTTCTCTGCAGAGCAGGAACAAACGAGGGCTTATATTCCTAGTATCTGAACTAGTATCCTTGGCATGATTAGTTGTTGTAGTTGTTGCTTAGACAAAATTCTTTTATAACTGCAGGTACATTTTGTAACTACAAACTCAGTGAGATTAAATCCAGTCTATTTCTTTTCCTGATGACAACTGATCAGAAGTGAATAGTCTGTCTCAAATTTAGACTAAGTCCAAACTATCTAGTTTTATTGCAGTATGATGTATGTGCTGTATTAAAATTGCTGACAATCTAAGCTACTGCCGAACCTGTCGATTTTGGTATTGGAGCAGCTTTTCTTCATGTTTGATTGTGATTTTAATGAAAAGGAAGTAAAACTCACAAAGTGCTGCAGCAACCCATTGGCTCTGGAGGAGACTCAGCAAAATATCTGAAATGTTAAAACAAAACAAAACAGGAATCTTAAATGAGTCAAAATCATATAAATGCCCAAAGTTGATGAGTTAAATGGAGGACAAATACATGAATTGGAACAGCTTATTTTAACCCTGGTATTTAACATTTACAAGCAGCGTATAAAACTACATATGATGTTTGATGTAGTTGTGAGTTGATATAAGGACAGTTTTAAGTTTATTAATAATTTTATCATCAATTGTTACACCTGTGTTTTTCTATACGGGCATTCATGATCTGTTTTAAACCACCTGGTGGTCCACAATGGTTCAAGTTGTTATACATGAATAAATACTTATAGCTGCTTGTTAGAAATCTTTTCAGATAAAAGCTTAAAATCAAACAAAACATATTAAAACAATAATTTAAGAAAAAAAGACTGAAGGACTTAACTTACCTCTCAGTTTTTGGCTGTAATGCAAAAATTCTACTCAAACAGAAAGATATTTGTGATTTGATGTGTACATTTGATACTGAAATCAAAAGTAAAAAGATAAATATACTGAACAGCATATTTCAGGCTGTCTGACATAATCAGGGTTTTCATGTCATAAAACACAAACTCACAGACTCAGTTTGAGGCTCAGCACTGGATTGTGTTCACTGACACTGCGTTAACAGGTGTTTCTGTCCCTGTCTTCAACACTCGCAGTTTAATTCTGCATGACTCGTATGGTTCTGGTGGCAGGTCATTTCTGATGATTACTGCTATGTTTTTAGAATTTAAAACAGCACATGATTTTTGTTTATCAATTAATGCAGTTTATATTTGCACCACAAGAGAATGAGACACTACATTGGTGTCACCAGATCTCTGTCACAGTATATTATGTCTGTAGTTTATTTAACACCACAAGTGATGAAGAGGACTGGCTGCCATCCAGAGTGTTCATATGTGAAAAGTCTGTCTGAATAGGATAAACACAAACTGACTGAAATGTATGCTTCACCTGTTAGTGTATCAGTGTTCAGCTGTTTTCTTATAATCTGCCACCAAAATTGACAGTGCACTTACTTCTCCATCTACAGCTCAGTCCTGCCTCAGTTCAGTGCATCAAGTTAACAACAGCTCAGAGTTTTCTTATGTAGTTTGGTCAAGAAATTTAATTTTTGTCCCAGACTGTTTTTTTGATCAAATGAGCAGGATACATTTGACTGAAAGCTGAGAGACAGCGTGTTGAACTGGTATTTCAACTGGTACCACCTGGTAAACATTAGGAGAAGTAAACCACTGTCATCTTTATGTCTCTTATTGACAGGGTTTGTTTTAGATTATGACCAATTTCATAACATTTTAATACAAAGGTTTTCCCTCTTCTAAGTTTGCTAAGTGTTACTGACGATGAACCAAGTGAATAAGACAAAACAGCTCCTCCAGCAGCTTGTTTATTCTGTCAAAGTTTCTACAGCTTACAATATAATTTAAAAAGAAAATCTGTGCTATCTAAACAGATTAACCAATTTGTTCACAGCTGATACAGTTTTTTGTCTGATCAGACACAGATTTAAGCCTCAGCCTCAAACATCTTCTTCCTTCCATCCATACCAGACTTGTCTTCAATGTTTTTACGCCAGTCACCAACATCACGCAGTTCCTTCTCCTGAAACACCAAGATGAGCAAAAATCAGAGGTGGGCTAACAGGTTGGGAAGTTACAGTCCGTTAAGATATTAGAAACTTTTTTTTTAAATTTTCAATCTGTTCATCCACCAAAAGGAGACTCAAAACCTAAGGATAGTTAGGGCTGGCCTAGGCTGGCCCCTAGTTATGCTGCTGTAGGTTTAGACTAACTCAACAATAATTATCAGTTACAGTATTTCTGATATTATTGCTGTTTCTCTGCATCTCTGTCTCCCTCCCTCCTTTTCTCTCTTCTCTTGTCTCCTCCTCTCTCTTGTTCTAGTTTTTTTACTGTGTTCAAATTTTGGCTTTTCCACTTCCTCACCTCCTCCTTCACCTCCTTCTTGACCTGCTTCAGATTGGCCCTCAGGTCCAGGTTGACGGTATGTTTGGAGCCAAGCAGAGCTTTCAGCATGGCGTCAGCTGACATACGAACTTTCTTCAGGACGGGTTTCTTGAACTTGCCCATCAGGTCTTGAACTTTTATCTTCAAGTCGTCAATCTGTAAAGTGGAAATGATAGAGAGGCCACTGTGGAAAATAAAGTTGGAATTAACTGCAGCTTCAGTCAGTGTTGTCATCAAGTCACACTTCACAGTCAAACTTCAAGTCCCACTCCACTTTCAAGCTCCCAGTGTTCGAGTCCAAGGCAAGTCCAAGTAATTAAAGAAAAATCCAAGTCGAGTCCAAGTCAAGTCCACGAGTGATCAGAGTGAAGTCCTAGTCAAGCCCAATCCAAATATATTATTGTATAATTATTATATAATATTGAACTTAACTTTATCTTATTATCTATGCCAAATTACTATGGTATATTACATAACCTGTTCCCAATGAGACCTTTTTTGTGCTCAAAAATGACATGCCCAAAGTAACTCAGCAGCTACAATGTGATTATAGTAGAAGTGTAAAAATAAATATATATGTTACCAAGGTCAGAACAAATCAGGATGGCACACAGCATAAATAAAAAAATGTTATTTATGCCTACTTTCCTGCCTGTACAACATCCATTGCGCGTCTGCCCGTCCTGGGTGAGGGATCCCTCCTCTGTTGCTCTGTTTCTCCCATTTTTTCCCTGTTAAAGGTTTCTTCTAGGAGTTTTTCCTTAGGCCATCCATTTGGCACATTTTGGCACACCTGTGCCATTTGAGGTATCTCAGGTACCAAACTATAAAACATATTGTGATTTTTATGTCACTGTGGGTATTCATTCCATCAAAATTTGGGTTTGCTTTGAAAAATTCCCTTTGCCCCCAATAACCATCCTGTTCAAAGAAAACTGTACTAAGGAAGTGAAGTTTGACTCCAACTGGAATGAAGAACATAAAAACATAAAAATGCCCACAACAATGAATAAAAAAAGTGAGGTAACACGGTTGTAAAAACTGTGGAGGAGGGTTGACTCCTTCAGATGATGACACAAATGGCTGAGGCAGGATATTGGAAGGAGGCAGGTGACTGGGGACACCTCTCTGCGGCTTTGATGTTGGTGTCAACAATGATGTTCTGGCCATGGCTGCAGGGGAAGAGGAGATGCTCTACATAAACTGCATAAGCATCATCGTCAGCATCATCACTGCGGAACCAAATGCTTCATTGCAAGACAAAGGAGCTCATTGTGGACTTCAGGAGGGAGAGAGGAGGCATGCATGCCCCCATACACATCAATGGGATGACGGTTGAACGTGTCTCCAGTTTCAAGTTCCTGGGGACCTACATCTCGGAGGACCTGACCTGGACCACCAACACCTCCAGCCTTGTGAAGAAGGCTCACCAGGACACTGAAGAAACACCATCTGTCTTCAGCCATCCTGGTGAACTTTTACCACTGTGCAATCGAAAGTATCCTGACCAGCTGTGTCACAGTATGGTATGGGAACTGCTTGGTTGCAGACCGCAAGGCGCTACAGCGAGTGGTGAAAACCACCCAGCGCATCACAGGGACTCCATTTTCAGCCCTTGAAGACATCCAGAGGAAACGCTGTCTGCGTCGAGCTCGCAGTATCCTCAAGGACTTCTCCCACCCTGCTCGTGGTCTGTTTGCACTCTTGCCGTCTGGCAGGTGCTTCAGGAGCCTCAAGGCCAGGACCAGCAGGCTGAGCAACAGCTTCTTCCTCAGGGCTCTCCCTACTGAACTCAGCCCCCGACTAACACCCTCACCCTACACCACACTCCACTACACCACCCTATCCTAACTGAGTACTACGTACTGAGTGTTGCACTAGTTCCTCTACCTCACTGTTAATATAGTTAGCCTACTGCCTATCACTGTATACACTATATTGTTCACTGCACTGGTGATTTATAACTTAATTTAACATCTGTAAATATCATTTGTAAATTGTGTTATAGTTTCCGCCTACACTGGATGCACATTAAAGCACATATCCAACTGTATAATATGTTCATATTACTTAGAACCCCTGTATATTATGACAACTACCTGTATATCATGTTTATAGTATATCTGTAGCATAGACACCTGTACATACCCTGTACATACTGTAAACACTGTATATCTGGCACTTACTGCACTTCTGGTTAGATTCCAAACTGCGTTTCGTTGCATTGTACTTGTACATGTGTAATGACAATAAAGTTGAATCTAATCTAATCTAATCTAATCTAATTAAATAAGCTTGAATCACTTTTGAATTTGTCAATTCACAAATTTGTTGAAATACAGGACAATAAATGAAGCTAGATCACTAATTTTACACCAAATCAATTACTAGTCCACAAAAAAGAACGTATTCCACATCGCTGTTGTCCAGATCACTCACTGCGTGGACGATGCCCTGCTCTTCACGCTGGCCCTCTTATCAGTCATCAGTGTATCCAGCAGCCAAGTTTATTAGACAACCAACCCCCTCACAACCAGGCAGTGTCTCTGTCTTACACACTTCTCTGCTGCTTCTGTAGGACTGCTGCCCTCTATTAAAAATGCTATAAATAAAAATATAAATGCACACAGTAATACTAAGTTTAACAATCCCATAGAAATAGTGTCAGTGCCTCGTCCTCCCATAGTCCAACCAGCACAAAATTTAAGAAGTGACAATCAAAACAGTTTATTAGACATAAAATAGAAATTGATTGCTTTGTCAACAACACTGCAGCCACTTCACACACAGTTTTAGATATGGTTGCCCCACTGAAAAAGAAGGGTACAAATCATAGGAGGCTAACTCCTTGGTATAATTCAAATATCTGAACACTAAAGCAGGTATCAAGACGGATGGAGAGGAAGTGGTACTTCGAATCACTTGAATCCCAGAAGGCCTGGAGAGATAGTTTATTGACATATAACAAGGCCCTTTGTAAAGCCAGAACAGCTTATTATTCATCACTAATAGAGCAAAACAAGAACAACCAATGTTTTCTTTTTAACACTGTGGCCAGGCTGACAAAGAGTCACAGCTCTGCTGAGCCTTGTATTCCTGCAGCTCTTAGTAGTGAAGACTTCATGAGTTTATTCACCAATAAAATCACTAACATTAGAGAAAAAATCAGTCAAGATCTCTCCACGATAGCCAATATACTGCCATCTTTAGAAACCTCTTTTAGTCCTAATCCACCTCTGGACAGCTTCCTGTCCCTAGACCTTGAAAATTCAAAGGGTGGTTGCAAGTCAGTTAACTGATAACCTACACAGGAACAGTCTGTTTGAAGTGTTTCAGTCTGGTTTCAGAGCCCATTACAGCACAGAAACAGCACTGGTTAAAGTTACTAATGACCTCCTCATGGCATCAGACCGCAGGCTTGTCTCCATACTTGTTCTACTGGATCTCAGTGCTGCTTTCGACACAGTAGATCACAACATTTTATTACACAAATTAGAACATGAGACTAGGATCACAGGAACAGCACTAGGCGGGTTTAAATCATATTTGACAGATAGATTTCACTTTGTTCATGTTAATGATGTTTCCTCTTCACATATAAGGGTTAATCATGGTGTTCCGCAGGGTTCTGTGCTCGGGCTGATCCTGTTCCCCTTATACATACTCCCTCTAGAAAATCCAGAGACATGGCATAAACCTTCATTGTTATGCTGATGATACCCAGCTGTACTTATCAATAGAATCTGAAGAAACAGAGCCATCAGTCAGACTTCAGGCATGTCTTAAGGACATAAAGGACTGGAGGACCTCCAATTTTTTTACTACTAAACTCAGACAAAACTGAGGTCATTGTTTTTGGCCCCAAACATCTTAGAATTAGAATAGCTGATAATATTGTCTCTCTGGACGGCATTACTTTGGCCCCCAGTACGACTGTGAGGAACCTTGGTGTTATCTTTGATCAGGACATATCATTTATCCATCACATTAAGCAGATCTCTAAGACCGCCTTCTTTCACCTCCGTAATATTGCTAAGATTAGGAGCATCCTCTCTCAGAGTGATGCTGAAAAACTTGTCCGTGCTTTTATTACTTCTAGGCTGGACTACTGCAACTCATTATTATCAGGATGTCCAAATTACTCCATTAATAGCTTGCAGCTGATCCAGTTTTGACAGGAATCAGTAAAAGGGATCATATCTCCCCAGTCTTAGCTTCTCTTCACTGGCTTCCGCTAAATTTTAGAATAAACTAAAATTCTCCTACTTACATATAAGGCCCTAAATGGACTAGCCCCACCATACCTACAGGAACTAATAGTCCCATATATTCCCAACAGAACACTCAGATCACAGAGTGCAAGTTTAATTGCAGTTCCCAGAATTCATAAAAGTAGAATGGGAGGACGAGCCTTTAGCTATCAGGCACCCCTACTGTGGAGCCAGTTGCTAATCTGGGTTCGAAAGGCGAACGCCACCTCCACCGTTAAGACCAGGCTTAAAACCTTTCTGTTTAGTAAAGCATACAGTTAGCCTCAAACAAAGTGTGTAGGGCTGTTGGCATTGTTACAGTCACTTCTTGATATATAGCCACAGGTGGAATAGGGCTGACTAACTCTTAGTCTTTAATCGCTATCATAGCTATGTTGCTATAGGCCTATGCTGCCGGAGGACACAAACATGATCCACCGAGCAGTTCCCCCACCTCCTCAACACCAACACCGTTGCTATTCCCCCTCCTCCTCTCCTCTGCCTATCTTGTTCTTCTATGTAGTGTTGTTATAATTAATATAACTTGAACAACATATCAGCTAAAAAACAAAAATACAATGCATAGTTCTTCAGCACTCCAATTATAACAACCTGTCATGTTTGTCCTTTGTAATGAATGATGGTTGAATGGTTCTCCCTTGTGAGCCGTGTCCTGTTCAAGGTTTCTTCCTGTTAAAAGGAAGTTTTTCCTTGCCACTGTCTGCTTGCTTGGGGGTTCAGGCTCTGTATTTCTGTAAAGCACCTAGAGACAATTCTGATTGTAAAAGGTGCTATATGAATAAAACTGAATTAAACTGAATTGAGTCAAGTCACAAGTCCTTAAAATTGGAGCTCAAGTCGTGTGGAGGTTGATGTGCAGACCAGCACTCAGTATTAAGTATCACAATTTCCACTCTCTTTTGGCCACGACCTTGTTTTTATATTTACACAATTGACCGGACAGACTTTCCTATGAATTTTAGCAATTTACCAACATACAACTTTATTTTAATTGGCTGCTCTACTTTCCCAGAGGTGTGAGTGTGTGCATGTGATTGTCTGTCTGTTGTTTTGTGTCAGCCCTCCAATTGACTGGCAACCAGTCCAGGGTTCTCTTGCCTGTAGTCAGCAGGGCTGCCCCCCCCCCCACACACACACACACCTTTCCATGCATTTAATGTCTCGTCAGTTAGAAATGGATCTAAAAATGTTAAAATGTTAAGATTGGTCGGGTAGGAATAGATGAAGGTGCAAGCAAATCAAGACCTAAAGAGCCCATCTTTAGTATTGTGTTCTGAATTAATAAATTGATAATAACTGCAAGTGATCTACCTCCTTATTGGATTTATTGACTTTCATCTCAAGGTCGTATCGCTCCTCATCGATCACATCAATCTTGTGGTGGATCTCCCTGCACAGCTCCTGAACAAAAAACATCATGTCACCAAAATGATGTACTCTGGACCCCAAATAATTCATCACAACATCAACTACACTGTAACTAAACTTTTATTTTAGCATCATGTCTATAGATTAGCTTAACAGACCTGCAGCTCCTGCAGGCTCCTGGGCATGGAAACAGGAGGACAGTTCTCTGCCATGTACCTTGTCCTCTCCACCTCAAGCTCCTTCTCCTCCTCTTCCAGTAAACCTTTGGCTATGGACAGCATCAAACTCTGCCAGGCAACACCGTATTTTAACGCACATTAAACATTTGTAGTCAAATCTGTTTGTTCACAGCTTTAGTCTGAAAAATCTTCTGCCTGAACTTTATGTGAGGAGATTTTTGCCGTGTGCAGGTCCAGTTGACCTCATACACTGTAAAACTGACAGAAATCTTTTACCTTCAGATGATGCTTGCGACTTGAAGACATCTTTTTCCTGGATTTAAGAAAACATCAGTTTGTTATGAATCTGTGATTTAAAAAATACTTTATTTCTATAATTAAACTAATAAGCCCAAAGTGAGTCATTGTAAAAAAGTGTTGAAATATTTTTTTGAAACATGGAAAAAAAAAAAGTAAACCTCTAGCATTTCTTATTGACTTATTTTGCACAAGTTTTAGGAAGGTCTTAGATTTCAGTGACAGATCATATGGTTTGCACAAATCTTCTATGACACTTGTACAATTTATTTTTTTAATTTATTTAATTTAAGTTACTTTATTAATCCCAAGCTGGGAAATTACTTTTTTTAACTCATCACTGATTGAAACACACACACATGCAACATGCAGTGAAACACACAGGAGCAGAGGGCAGCATCAAGCGCCCAGGGAGCATATACTGGGGTTTAGGTGCCTTGCTCAAGGGCACATCAGCCGGCTATTGGGGGGTGGGGACATTATCACTCCACCACACTCAAATTGTTCCTGCCCGTCCGGTGGGAGAATTGAACCAGCAACCTTCCGATCACAAGCCGCTTCTCCAGGTCCATAATAAAATATACATGAACATATTAATGAATGAAACACAGAGTTACTCACTCTGACATCTTGGCGTTTGTTTGACTTCAAACCTGTAGAAAAACACAATTTCCCATTTTTAAATATTTTAATTTTGAAATAATAAAGGGTTGGGGGTAAGACCCACGGACATGAGAGTTACTGATGGGAAAAGTATTTCAGATACACATAAAGGAATTAACTGTATGGCGTTCGTAAGAAACAAAGTGAAGGTAGAGTCAGAACTGGAAAGCTTCTACTCAGACTCTAAGAGACAAGTCCACTTAGAGGAAACCTGAGATGAACTGGGAGCTTCGGCTGTTCGCCTTGAGTAAAAACCTCTAGTCTAAATTAGGAGAAGGATCTGGGTACAGTTGCCCCCCCCGGGCATCCCTCTTATGAAAGCCTGTCTGCTGGAAGATTATCAGGAAACACTTGATACGTCTCCTGTTGGTAAAAACATCTCGGAAATGACTGAGACCAAATCCAGCCCATAAAACAGAGACTGTGGAAAATAGCAACAAATGGAGAACAGAGGCTGTCTGAAGTCTGCCAGAATGTCCCAAAGATGTCAGAATCAATTATTTTTCCATTGTGACATATCTGTTACAATGTATAATAATTCAACATTTCTCCTACAACACCAAGTGCATATAAATTTTTAACGGAATAACCCAGTTCAGAGATAAATTTATCTGT
The DNA here is from genome assembly GCF_020382885.2 of Scatophagus argus. NCBI lineage: Eukaryota > Metazoa > Chordata > Actinopteri > Scatophagidae > Scatophagus > Scatophagus argus. Next base: position 60,835 of record NC_058499.1, on the reverse strand, counting down.
TTGGATCTCTGATACAAAACAATAAGCACTGATCCTGATTCTGCACATTAACCTCCACACCAGATTTTCCACAAGAAGCAAGAATGTTTTAATTGTTCAAATTATGTCGTAGTTTTTAATACTTAAAATGTATAGTTGTTAATTTTTATACTTTAAGTTCAAGTAAGAAAGTAAGTAAGTAAGAAATTAAACTTTGATTTAATTGTTTGTTAAGAATAAATAGATGTTTTTCTTTTACTTATTCACACACATTTCATGTAAACACTCCATTAAAACAACTGATTGTCAATTTCAATCAGGGCATTATCAGCATCAGGAAGTCTTCCTTATGTTAAGAGGTCAAATCTATCATTTCTATGTAAGGTATCTTTAACAGAACTTTATTGCATAATTTATAGCTGACTTTTGTCAGCATGACAGAGTCAAACATGAAGAAAGAGAAGATTTTATTAAAGTAATCCAATAGTCAGGCTGAGCACTGACACATTAAATGTGTTCAAATGGTCCGTGATGACACAGCAACAAACACTGGGACGACTTTCCAACTCTCAAGTCCATTTACACCAGCACATCTCATCACACTGTGATTCACACCTTCACCCCCAAACTTAACCATGTTATCATCCAAAAACCCCTCCATCGACAGCCACACCTTCATCATCCTCATCTGTTGTTTCCAGAGATAAAACAACAAAAAGTCTTACTTCCTGAATTACAGAATGACCTCATGCTCTCCTTTATAAATCAAAACTAAAACTAAAACACTTGAGCCGCAGAGAAAAGAAAAAGATTTCTCACCTTTTAGTGTAAGACAGAAGCAGCAGCAGTTTTGGGAAGCAGTGCAGTTTGGGAATTATAAGTTGGTATATATTGCATTTCCCAGAGGCAAACATCTTTCTCTTTATGGAAGTCGATTTTCTAACAGACCAATGGAGTGGCAGCAGCTGAAACGTTATATCTGACCCCCCTTTCATCTCTCAAAACTCCTCCTCCTATCTGACCTTTATAAATAATCCCTTCCTTCTAGATTGTTTGACTGATTGCATTATCCCCCCCCATAAAGGAAGGAGAAAACCAGGAGTAGCAGAGTGGAGGCAAATGAAAAGACACGACTGAATAAAGAGATCATCACATATGAGCACTGTCGGGCTCATTGTGTGAAATGTCTAACATGTGAGGCAGTTTTTAATGAAGGAAACAAGGCAGCAGTGGTGATGACAGGTGAGGGGACAGCAGGTGCGAAAGTCAGAGTGGAGTTTCAAGACGCACTAAATGGGTGCTATTACGAAGCTCAGAGGAGGACAAGAAAAGTGAGAGGAGTGAAGAGGAAAAGTTCTGAGCTAAGATAAAGTAGGGTTTTCTGAACAATGACAATAAACAGGTCAGAAATGGAATAGACTTATCTAATGATTTGTTTACCAACCAAAACCTGTTTACAGAAATTAACTTGAGGATTGTACATTTGTTCAGGACGCTGAACAAATGGAAACGAATCATTCGGAAAGAAATACATTCCATTTTAAGGCCACGTAAGTGACAGCTGCAAGGAAGAAATGTTGATTTATTAAAACTGGGACACAGAGCAGCGTTAGTAACAGTGGTACTGATGTCATTGTAATAAAATGCAGAATATTTGTTCCTCATTTGAAGTTGCACAAATAACGCAGCAAGTTTTTCAGTAACTTGAAAGTACTAATGTTAGTGGGATAATAATAATATAATATAATAATAATAATAATAATAATAAATAGTTGTTATCCTAACAGCCATAAAAGCTGAATAGCATCTGATCTGGAGGGTTGAGCCCAACAGTTCTATCTGCTGCTGACAGACAAACTGCAGCTCAAAGCACAACACTTTAAGACCTTTAAACAACAAACTCAACTTTTCAGTCTTACAAATATAAAAACCTCCATGGAAATAAACCCAGAATAGAAAAGTCAGAACCGACCTTGTTTGCAGTCAACAGTTTTACACGTTACTCTTTGATAATGATAATAAGAGGAACTTTTCACTGCAATCTGACAGAAACTGGTCCTCCAGATCCTCATTTCAAGGCCCAAGTGGAGATCACCCATGCTTAATGATCTGACAATTCAGACCAGAACATAGCAAAGCAAAAAAAAAAAAAACAGGTGTTAACAGTTCGGGGTCATGTTGACTATTTACTGGGCAGACTGGATCATCAGGACAAATCCCAGGAAGCGGACAGGTGAGACTGGCTAGACTGAAGCGAAAACTAGGCACCCAGTGGGCCCCTTGAGAGGCCCTTATGAAATCTCCCTCCCTATCATAGACAATGTTTCCTCTAATTTTTCATGTATCTGGGCATACACACAAGCCCCCTGAGCAAACTGAGGACCACTGTGAGTAACATCAGATATGTACGCTTTATTTTTAAATAAGTAATTTGGCCCACTTAAAAAAAGACAAAAATCTGAAAAATGGGATGTGTAGATGTTATATGTGAGAGTCCTGCTTTGGCCATGGCCGAGTCGGAGTCCGATTTTGATTTGTGTGACAGCTCGTTCCTTTTCTCTCGGTCTGCGCTCTCCCGCAATAATGTACCAATCCCCTGTCCCATCTTGAGTCTTTGTACAATTCCGACAGCTTTTAAATGACTTTTCTGCTGAATGTGACGCTTGAGATAGTTCAACTTCCATTCAGTCCACATTGTTCCCTCCGAAAACTCACTTGCTACTTTGGCATCGCTGCATGTTTTGCAGAGTAGACTTTTCTCACTCGAAAAATAAAAAATTTCACCCAATTTCACCGCTTTTTCTTCAATTTGCACATACTCCGACATTCCATCTTAAAAGAACTGCATTTCTTTTTTACTTTGGCTTGGTGAGTGGATGTGTCGCTGCCTGTTCGTTTCGCCATGATACGGGGTTTGTATTAGCATCTCTTAACTCAGCCGCATTGTTGTTTACTGACCTGCTAAACTAACCTGCACGGCGCATATAGGCAGGGCACAGATGCAAGCACTGTCAATGCCCTGATTGGCTACGTAGCGTAAGTGAACCGTATCGTATCATTGGCTGGACACCTGTCACTCACTGAGTGAGAAACAAAAAACAATATTATTTGGCGAATTAGTTAGATTAGATTAGGTATAATATTAGATATTAATTAATACATTTATATTGATTTTGTTTATGCGCTGGATAGATTTTCTTGTGCGCTGAGAATGTGCGGGCAGTGCGCTTAGAGGGAACATTGATCATAGGTTAATTAAGACACAGTTCAGGCCAAAAATCTAACAGGATAAATTGCTTAAGTGATGATATTTTCTATCCCAAGGTCAGCTTCACTGCATCATTTTTGATGTTTCCTGTCTGTTATTCTGCTGCAGAACTCTGGAAGCAGAATTGGATGTGCTGATTGTATAGATCTTGACACGTTAATGTATTAAGTTGGTGGTTCTACTTTTATTCTGTCTTGTACTTTTACTGCTTTGTACAGTCAGACATACAGTCAAGATACAGTCAGATTTTCAACCCGAGGCTGCACGCATGTGTGTTCAGCGACTCATTGTGTATCAACACTGTTAATTCAAATATCAGTGGCGGTATCAAACATCATTTCTTTGAAAAAGTATCGGATTCAAGTTCAAAGTTCTGGTATTGTTACTGTAGTACAGAGTCAGGTTGTCACAACAAAACTGTTACATACATCATTTTCTTTATATAATATTTAATATAGTAAATGTAGAATATTTAAACAGTACAAATGATATCCAAACATGACATGAGAAAGACATCGTTTCACATTTCTGAATATCATATTCACTGAAATCATTCTGAGAAACACTGAAGAATCACCTGAGACAACGAGTTAGAAAACCTCTTCAGTTTGATTTAGGAATTGACCAAAATGTCTGCTGCAGTTTTAGGGAATATCCGCCTCTTCTTCACAACCTGTTATTAAAACACCATGAACTAATAACTAGCAAATACAGAACAGCGATAAAAACTTCACACTAATGTCACACACTTTTTTGCTCAAAATAAAATCAAAAACATTTTGCAACAAATCAAGAGAAGTTAAAGTCATACAAAGTGTGCAAATGTCACCACATGGTCACAAGATTACTCCAAATGAAGGCACAGAGTTCTTGGTTCCCCCTCCAACCAAACGACAGCTGAACTGCTGCTGAGGTTAACGTTGGGTCCTTTATAAGTGAGTCGCATGAGGCAGCTTTTGAATTCAAAAACGTATTTCAAGATGACAGCGTTTGACATCATTTGCATGATGTTTGGATGGTTTTGCTGTCCCAGGTATTCTGGTCTAAAATTGTTAGCTGATGAAAGTCTTAATCTCCTGTTGTACAATTAACCCAGTTTGTCTTCAGCTATTTAACCCAAAATAAAAGTATTTCTGTTAATACTCAGAACCCAACACTCGCTTCATCTCAGTTTTCTTCTTGTTTTGTCAGTTCTTTCCACAGCTTGATGTTTTGTGGGATTGGTGATCAAATAGGACACAGAGATAATCAGAACCCAAATTCTAATGACTAAACTGGGCCAGTAGTGAACCAGAACCAATCAATCAGAAGATGAAGAAAACGTCCAGCATGACACATTTGACTTGGGGACTGCAGTCTCTAAGGTTTTTCTTACGTTGACACCCTTGTCTGAACAACCTGAGGATGGACATGTTTTCAGGTTTCTCATGGCTGCACAATGCATATTAACTCGCACTCCCCATGCTGAGGCCATAAAAGCATTCACCTCTTAAATTACATCATTCCATTATCCACAACATAATGGTACTGGTCCTGATGAATCAACACACTGTTACCTGCCTGAAGGTGGAAAAATGTCTTTTTAAATGGAATAAACAGATCAAATGACAAAATGCTGACAATTAATCTGATGTCCTAAAGCAGTTGCTCTCATGTGATCACACAGTCTGGCTGTCACAATTTTGGTCCACCTGCCCAGATAGCATAAATAATAATCCATCTGATCAAACCAGATCTTTTTGATATATTTGGGAATGTTGATGCATTTCTTTTGGTGTTCTGATCTCAGGAAGGCACCGACTGATGCAGTCACCGACCAAACCGTGATCGTGATCTGAATGGTGGTATTGAAACTGTTCACCAAATAATCAACAGACAGAAAACTGATGAGCTTGTTTAATCTTTTGAGTCATTTATTGAGGCAGCAATAGCAAACATCTTCCATCTGCTGGTTTTCTGTTTCACTCTAAGTTGAATATGTTGGGGTTTAGACAGAACAAGCTGAGATTGTGGTTGGACTGTGAGACCAGACAACATCTGTGGAAAAACATTTCTGTATACGTCTCTGGATGAGACGTGTGAGATCATGCTGAGACTAAAACATGTCTCCTTTTGGTGGTGGCTGCACACATTAAACAAATAATGTGGAGGTCATCAGTGTGAATACTTTAATTGAACTGTTCCTTTAATCTGGAGGTTCTAATGAGCATGTAAAACAACTCAGAGCTGAGTTATTTGTCGCTTGTAGATGTGAAAGCCAAAATACTCCTTCAAACAATATTAAAAGAAGGAAATACTCTGCATTTTGGACAACCCTGCCAGTAGTGCAAAATCAATTCATCTCGTAATGCAAAGCCTGGACTGCACTTCAGTGGTGCCAATACACTAATACTGATAATCCACAGAGATGCACATCAGCCAGCTTGACTGCACTCACTGAAGTTCACCAAGCCAGTCCAAACAACACTGAAGAAATTCCAACAGACCAGCATGGCTGAAGAAGGGGCTGCAGCCTTCCTCACAGAGGACATGTAGGGCTGCTCATCTTTCATCAGGTGTGAGCTCAGAAAACACAGACAGACACACACATACATAAAATAAAAATAAAAAGCAGTAGGAGAAGGTCACAAAGAAGCAGGTCAGATTTAAAACGTCTCCATGTGCAAATATCCCTCTTGCAATAGAAGGAGACTGATCAGAGACGTGATCCAGGCAGTGGCAATCGATTGAGTTGTGACAGATCACCTGTCGGAGTCCTCAGCAGCAGAGCAGTAGCTTTGTTTCAACAGGAATGGAAACCAGCTAACCTTCCAGCAACATTCCAGCAACCTGTTTACCTTTAAAAATGATTTTAGGAATTTATTATTTATTTAGGAATAAAAGAAAAGCTCCCAACAACTGTTGTCCAGTTACTTCCTTCATTGTCACATCTTTGAAGATTACATCGAAATGTACAAGCAGGCTGCAGTTCACATCTGGCATCAGAAATGTTTCTAGTGAAATTTCCCAGGCTGGGATTGATAAATCAGAATCAGAATTTATCCCCGAAGAGAAATTCTTTAAACAAGGTCCATCTATCTATCCATCTATCTGAAATGCATCTGCTGTGACTGAACCCATTTTGATTTTACTGCAGGGGGAGAAACAGCTAATAACTGGAGCCATCAAAACCGAGGAGCTGTCAGCCTCACATTCTGGATTCTGGAGTCACAGAGAACATGTCTCACCAACACAGTAGGACACATTTCCTCCTCTCAGTGGGGGCACTGACGAGTGCATCCACGTCTCATAGTAGCAATGCATTATTTCACCACTAGAGGTGCCATGGAGCAACATTGCATCTGCATGTTGTGTCTCAGCCCAGCAGCAGAATGAATAATCTGCTCTCTTATTTCTCCCTCTTTAAATCTGCACTAACTGAATTTTGGCCACTTGGGGGCAGCAGAAAAAAGTTGTGAATAAAACACTGGTATGTCATTTCCTTTTCAAGTTGATATACTGAACCACTGACTAGATAGATAGATAAATACTTTATTGATCCCAAGGGATCAATAAACTAGATATGAAGATGAATGATATGAAGCCCAAATGTCTGGCTGTCCCCTGGTGGCTGGATGCTGTATACCTCATAAACTACTCCCCTTCGATGTTAGCAGATGGGACATGTGCCAAACTAAAAACTCAAAATACACATCAAATACATTTTTTCAAAAGATAGTGTCTGTCACTTTAGGTTGATCTTATCACACTGACGTTTGTTCAAGTGTACATTTGTCTGATCGGTTTGGTTTTAATTAGCTATTTGATGCCATTAAAAGGGGTTGAAACATTACGGACAGCTGAGTGCTGCTCCTGATTGGCTCAGTCGGGTGTGTGGGCAGGAACTCAATACCGCAGCTCCACCCCCGATCACTACTGCACAGACTCTGGCTCCAAATGATGCCATCAGAACAAGGTGGCAGCATTCGTATCAGGGATATTTTGCCTTCACTTTTGGCAGAGAAAATATTAATGAAGGCTGAAGGCTGAAGCTCCTACTGCTACCTACTGCTGCCTACAACTGCTTTAATTGTCCATCCTACTGAATGCTGACAAAAGTAAATTTGACCTGCATCAGAACGTGAGTGTAGTTTTCCACATGTGGTATCACATCTTCCTGCTGTGAACACCAGTGACTCTGTCCAAGCCTGACTGCTCTACACACAGCTCACAAGATGACTTTTAGTGCCAGGTGTGAACACAGACTGATCAAATGAGTTTCTCACCCTGTACTGGACTGACATCAGTAATCTCCTGAGCAGTTCCCCTGATATAAAACACCAGTACAACAGCATGACAAATAACTGAAGCAGGACTGCATCACCTGTATAGTCAACACTATCACACTGTTAAATCAACAAGTTGTACACATTACAGTAGAGTCTATTGCATTAGCAGCTCGGTGGGGGATGGGCATCACAGCCAGGTCACATTTACAGGTTTGTAGAGTAAAAACATCAAGTTCAGAACTTTTACAACCACCGAAATCAAGCGTGGACAACAACATCCAGGTGAGCAGCCCACAGGGGAAAGTACAGCTGCCACTGGTTGTCTTTAGGAAAATATCTATACCACAGGAGGACAGAGGAATTAAGAGAGCCTTGAGTCAGGTCCATGCCACTTTGCGTGAGATGGCCTGTTTGAAGCACTCTGGGTCGACGTTGCCACCAGGCCGCAGTGCCCTCTCCAGACTCACCAGCACATTTTGGTGGCACTCCCTGATGTTGACTGGGTATTTGGCCCTCAGGAGCTCGTAGGCAGCTATCAGTCTCATGTTCTGTTTCACCATCAGGTACTGGATGATACATGTTGGAGCGAGGGAGAACCCATCTCGACAATGCACCAGGACGCGCTTCCTCCTCTCAGTGGAGGCGTCGATGCACTCGTTGATATCCTCAAAGCAGCGCTGCTTCAGGGCCGGGCCATCACCCAGAGCGTCTGGCACATCTCCGATGTCCACCTTGAGGCGTGACCAGCTGTGGCGGGCCCCACGTGAGCAGGTGCATGGTATGAGGTTGAGAATGGGGCCCGGTTCTCCTGGCATGCAGCTCATGTCAATGATGCTGTCGATGTTGTTGCGGCACAGCGTGCGCCCGTTATATGCAGCATTGAGATTGCCCACATAGATGTAGTCCGTCACTTTGGAGATGACAGGTTCAGAATACTGGAAGTGTTCTGGGCCGCTGGATTTGGCCTCAGGTGTGTCGGGGCCCCTGGCACCGGCCGGCCCCGTGGCAGCTCTCCTGCTGTAGTTACGCAGCTTCTTGGAGCCTGAACGGGATGGAGGATTGGAGTCAGACTCTGAACTGCTGTTCCAGGGTGGAGAGAACAGGGAGAAGCGGCTGGAGGATTTGTTCTTGTTAAGAATCTCAATTGGGCTGGACAGGCCAGAGTTGGACGCTGTGGTGGAAGCCGAGGCACAGAACAGGGACGCTCTCTCCAGAGAGCCAGTGCTGCTAGCAGCTCCTGCACTGTGGGCCTGCTCCATCTGCAACACACACACACACACACAAACCAGATTTATCACACTGAACTGCCATGTTTGTCCTGCAATCCATACAAGGGATCAACACTGAGAGGACACACACGCTCAGGATTAAAACACATTAGCAGGGAAGTTATCAGCTCACCACCTCCCCCAAAACAAATACAGGACGTGGTTGTAGTGCAAGCAGTGATGGTCTGGATTTTTCTGAATGGGGTGAAAAAGCAACACATCTCTGATTTTGTTTATTATAATTCACATCACATGCACTCCTGTCAATGTTTCCTCCTGAGGAAAACTGAGCATCAGGTGTGTGACTGGAGGTACCTGAGCTTTGAGGTTGTTCTTCCATTCCTGTGTCTCCAGAGCCTTGAAGCGTCCGCTGCTGTCAGAGGAGATCGACATGCAGAGGGGCCGGTGAGCTCTGGGGGGGAGTTGGGGGGTGAGGGCCACGGGGACGGGCCTTGCATCAATGTGCTCGCTTCTACTCATCATCAGATCTGGACAGGAGCCTGGGTCACACAGAAGGACAAATCTCAAGTCAATAGCCAAATAAAGCAAACTATCTCTGGAGGATAAAGTCAGTCACTGGCACATTGGGTCAACAGCCAAGTACAAGCTGCTCTGACCACACCTGCCATTAGAACGTCTTCATTTGCACTGAGGAACAATGGCTCTAGAACAGCAAGGAGTATTTTAATGGTTTGAAAAGACGGAACAGGATGTCACTTTCCAAAAAATGTTGATTAGCTCTGTGATCTGAATGAAATACATTCAGTGTACTGGTTGTGGTCCCAAAAGATGAGGAGGTAGAGCAGGTCGTCCATCAATCGGAGGGTCAAGTCAAGGTTTATTTGTCACACACATGATTGTACAGGTGCAACAGCAGTGAATTTTACTGTAGTAAAATAATGACTCTAGATGCCCTGTGTGTATGTACACACACACACAATATACAAATACACACAATAAAGAAGTAAGACAATACATACAATATTTACCAATATACAATGAAGTAAGACAGTAAGAGAGTACTAGGGAGACAATAACCTTGCCCTGGTAAAGGGCCATAATAGATTGGACAGGTGACGGGTTCAATCATCTGTGGTCCACGCTGGGAATTAACCAAGTCCCTGAAAGCCAAGCTGCTCCTGAAGGATCTTCATCAGTGAGTAAGGGTTAGGTTTCATGTGAAGGCACCTGGCTTGTCCTCTGCCTGTCTAAAGGTATCTTTCAAATATTCTGTGGCAGGCCTCAGTTTACAAGACGCCACAGTGAATTCCTTTATCCATACAGTCTGCACATGAACACGACCACATACAGAAACCATCAGATTTAATGACATTTGCTATGAGGATTTCACCTACCAGCACACTCTGAGCGCGTGATGGAGTGAATCTGCAGCGTGGTCTGGCTTTTCAACAGGCTGTGAAGGCTTCTCACTACACCTGGAGATGACAGGTCACCTTGGTGTAAACTTAAACCAAACGTTTATCATCCACAGATGGAGAAGACATGATGAATTCTTACCAATCCGTCCATTACGCTTGCAGGGCACCTTTTTATCCCGTAGTTTGTGTGCATTCAGCTTTTTGTTCCAGTCTTCCTCGGCTTCCATGTCCCTCCTCCTGCTGACATAGACACAAAAACCCGACCCAGGCGGCCCGTCATCGTTGGCAAGCCGAGCAACATTTCAGCTCCATCGGACAGACATCACACCAGCAGCTCGCGGCATGGATTCACAGTGCTGCTAGCACCAGCAGCTAAGTTAGCCGCTAACGTCAGGCTTCAGTTGGCCAGACAGCTATGCTGGCTCACAGTCATCTTGTTGGGCTGCTTGAGGCTCTAACCGTCAGTTATTTCTGCCCCGAGGCACGAAGTAAAACCTCGATAAACCAAAGTATCCACAGCGGAGGACAGGACGAACATGACGACTGAAGTACTGGACGTGACCAGTCACAATGCTAAAGCTTAGCTAGCTAATTGCCGGTGGTTAGCACAACGCTGCCTGCAGCTCACTACGGACCAGCTATCATGGCGTCTCGTGTTTATCAGCCGCTCCACAATACGGGCTAACGTAGGCGACAATCATCGTAAATGCGATCGTTTACCCGGACAAGTAGCTGGTCGGCTACCCGACTGCGTCGCCAGCCAGCAGCATCACCACCGTAGGCGCCAGTCCGACCCCCCTTTGCGCGGACGCTTTGGGGGCGGGCGTTTCCCCCTGAGCTGAGCCTTCCAGGCTGTGCTAAACTGCCTCACCAGGCACTTCAGGCGATAAAAAGACATGACACGAGAAATATGGAGGAGGAGAACATGATTTTTAAACATAATGAGAGGAAAACAAGGTGGAAACTATCTATCAGGGAGTGCTCGACAAATACACCGCCGTCTGTTAGATGGTTAGATGTTCTTACCCACTTCAACCAAGTTAATGTTTCTGAGGTCACTGAGTTAGCAGTTAGACAAATTGAAAAGTTTTCATTTGGCAGAATTTCGGCAGTAAGTTTACATCAATGAAGGCTCTGAATATTTCTTCCTCAGGTGGACTGAGGAACATCAGTTAAAATACTCAAGTGGGGTCATAATGCAGTGTTGTGAATTTAAGCAGCGAATCATCACATGCGGAAAACAAAATCATGTAATAAATTACTTCAAAGTTTTATTTTTTTCCAAAGAAGCTGATTAACTTCCAGTTGATCGAATACTCAGTTAGTTGGCACAGCACTGTGCAGTCATCATCACCATCACAGCCGGACATGTAAACAGATTAATGAGACATATGTAAATCTGATTTAGTGAAGGGGAAATCTTTTGAAAGCTCTTCCTGTTGCAAACTCCCATTTAACAAAATTAATCTAGCACCATTTTGGTTTATTTTATATTTGTTCTCTTCAGACATCCCACATGCTTTGAGTCAGTTAAAAACACAATGCTGTTTCATGAGCTGTCCGCTGAAATGAAGAAAAGAACCAACTGAACAGTAATAAAGTCACAATATTCATTAATCACCCACAAACATCAGTTTCACGTCTGTCACATCACACCATCATTTTGTAATACACTCACTGTGTGTGTGTGTGAGAGAGAAGCTGGTTCCGGCTGTTTGTCGGCTGTTCGTCGGCTGTTCATCAGCAGACTGACTGAAGCAGAAAACAGTTTTCTAAGAGCTGATCCGGTGTCTGTTTTTTTTTTCTCTTCTTCTTCTTATCTTTAATTGGACGCCGGGGCCTCCGTCAGGTTTCCTGGTAACCACTGAGCTGCTGATGTCACTGCTCTTCATACTGAAGTGTGAGTGTGTGTGGCTGCTTTGTCAATAATAACCAGGCAGGGAAATTCACAGGAGATAAGAGCAACGCTCAGCTCAGCAGATCACGTCAGCTGATTTTCTTTGTTCGTTTGTACGATTTAGGTTCAGGTCCCCCTGACACAGACAAAGCAGCACAGTTCAAAGACCAGAATGGTGTTTTTTGCAGATTTAAACAATATCTTCTTTTTACCAGGCAGCCATTGGTCTCCACTCACTATGAAACTAAATTTAATAATTAAAATTTGACAAATTTATCCATCAGTAGTGATGTAATTGGGATATTCCAGGGGCATTTTAAGTAGATAATGTCTAATAGCTAAGTAAATGGATTGTATCTTCTTTTTTAATGAATTATACGTGAATTAAAGGCAATGATTTGAGAAAAGTGAAGATGCAGATTGTCCAGGCTGTTTTTATGGCTGTTGACAGTGATGAGTTTGATGTTCTGACTCCCTGACTTGGCAAAGTGCTGCAACAGACAGAGAAAGCACCATCATCACAATGACGCTAATACGATGTGAAGCTGGCCCTGATTCTGGTTCGGGTGCTTTCACGTTGCCAAGGAGTAAAACTTGACATACAGACTCAGTGTTGAGGCTTTGATAGAGAAACTTCACTGCCTGCTTCTTTAAAACAAGGAAATCTGTCTGCACAAGAGAGTTGTGGAAGTGGCAACAAGTGGATCACTGAACTTTAAGTTCAGCCTGTTCAAGACTTCTGCACACAGAGTGCAGTGAAGACAACTTAAGACTGACGTTCTCAAATTGAGCCAAACACTGCAGAATTTTAGCGAAAGCCTTAGTGCTATTTGATAGGTCTTTTTTTTTCTTACCAATGAAGCTTGGACATAATCCATTAAAGGGCCTGAACATATTACAGGTCTTCTATTAAAGTCATTATCGGGTCAAATCTGTATTCAGTAGTAGTGCTTGAAGGTCAGCAGGCTTCAAATGAATTAAAATGAATTGATGTTAGTGAAAGTCAAGTTAAATTGTAAGGGATTCACACCTAAAATCTCTGTGGTCCAGCACTCGAGCAGATCTCCACCCTCAGAGAAGTTTCTCTGGTCGTTACCTGCTTGTGTGGTGCAGCTGCTCTGATCGTCTGATACTGACGCAGTGCGACTGCAGTGGAGTTACAGTGAAGTCTGGTGTGACGTGACAAAATGTGCTGGGAATGAGAGATCAAATAACACTTGTCAAGTGTCTGGCAAGGTTGAGGCCTCCATTACAGTGGTAGGGGCTTTACTCAGGTGGTCATTGTTCTCAAGCACTGAGCGGTGAGGTGAAGGCTGGAGTGGTGGTCATGTGATTACAGCAGAGAAAAGAGGCCTGAAAGCCTCTTGTTGTGTGAAGTGTTGTAACTAAGCTGAATGGTTGGGTAGGAGATCTGCATTTCAAAGAGACTCCTTCAGCTACTCCCTGTTGGACCTTCACTGAACTGCTGTCTGTTTAAAATCTCCTCCTGATACTCAAACACCTGCCTGAGGTCCCAGCCTGAAAAAACGAATAAAGCTCGTTACACAGCAGGCAACACAACTGTTCAACACAGCTTTTGGCAGCCTTGGCCACAGCAGCCTTGGACCAGAGGTGTGACCGGAGGGTCCTGCCAGTAAACATTTGGGTGTGTGGGGGGGGGGTGCCAGCGCTCATCCATTATTAACAGTTGACACTGGAGCAAGGCACCTAACCCCCTAACTGCTCCTGTGTGTGTGTTCACTGCATGTAAATTGCTGGGTGTTCCATGTGTGTTCAACCAAGGATGGTTTAAATGCAGAGGAAAAATTCTGTGTATGTAAAAATGAATGATTCTTCTTCTATTTTATATTTATTCAAGTTTTACCATTTTGATTTGTAATGCATTTAAAACAAGAAACTCAGAGGTGACCCTGGGTGGAAGAACAGATGAAACATGTTCAATTGTTCATTGTTTTGTTCCAGTTATTCAAACCCCTCACATTTAAAGACAGAGTCAGATATCCTTTAGATGAAAAATGTGAATTAATCAGTTACTGCTCACCTGTGGAGGCTTTCTTGATTTGGTTATTTTGATTTGGTTTGTAATTTCCCAGTAATGGGACTAATAAAGGATTATTTTAGGATTATCTTATCTTAATTTGTAAGCATTCAGAGAGTGTCTTGTGTTTATATGGTTTTCTCCTCCTTCAGGTCAAATTAAATCAAATTTCAGTAAAAATCAGAGCGCTCAGTTTGTTTAAGAGCAGAGTTCAGGGACCGTCTGGTCTCTTAAGGCCTGAAGCAGCAGGAGAAGACACCTGCTGAACTCAGCTTGATTGATCTCATGTCTTCAGACCTGAGAGAACAGGGAGCTGCTGTGCTCAGCAGAACATACTGAGTGGTTCACATTAATGCTGTTTGTGCAATGAGAAGGGGTAAAAATAAATATTCCAAATGTTTCTTCTAAAATCCACAGAGCACGAAAATCTGTCTCCAAAGAACAGTCTAAAAATAATGACCATTCCAGCTTTTATGATGAAAATATTCTTCTTAATGTTACACATCCATTATCAGGTTAGTTTAGAGTGAGCCATCTGTTTAATTGTATTTCACTTTTCCTAACTGTGTCAACATTCGTTATATTTTTGAACTGAACATGAATCAGAAAAGGTTTTGCTGCTTCAGTCAGACGGGCTGTGTGTTCACATTCCCACATCGACACTTTGCTCTCAACCTGTGCCAGCTTTCTTACTGCTCACCTGACTTAATAGATTCAAAGATTCAAAGCGTTTATTGTCATATGCACAGTAAGGAAACAGGTTTCCCTGTACAATGAAATTCTTACTTTGCTGTCCACACTGAATGCCATAAAAAGTTTAAGGCATATTAGAAAAATAGAATAATTTAACAAAATAGGCAATTTGAGAGGAGCATGCAATCTATATACATAAATGTGCATGTGTGCTACATCAGCTGTTGTGCAATATTCAGCAGAGAATGAATAATTGTGCAAAAACTGTCAGGAGGTAAACAGCATGGTACAAGTGCAATTACTGCATATTAAGGTGCATGAACAATAGACAATATTGCAGTTACTGTGTTACTGGATGTAAACCGTCAGTATGTGCAAGGGTACAGTCCATTGGTACAGACCCCTGTCAGCTGTTGAGGAGTCTGATGGTGGAGGGAAAGAAGGAGTTCCTGAGTCTGAAGGTCCTGCACTTCACACTCCTGTACCTCCGGGCCGAGGGCAGGAGAGTAAACAGACCTGTTGGGGGTGGGGTCCTTGATGATGGAGGCAGCTCTCCTGTGGACTCTGCACTGGTAGATGCTCTGCAGGGAGGACAGAGGAGTCCTAGTGATCTTAGACGCAGTCTTCACCACTCTCTGCAGGTGTTTGCCGTCCATGACTGTAGAGCTGCCGTACCACACAGTGATGCAGCTGGTCAGGATGGACTCAACAATGCAGCTGTAGAAGTTGCTGAGGATCTTCGGCAACATGCCAAACTTCCTCAGCCTCCTTAAGAAGTACAGTCGCTGCTGAACTTTCTTCACAAGCTGTGTGGTGTTGAGTGTCCAGATGAGGTCCTTGCTGATGTGAACCCCCAGATATTTAAAGTTACTCACCCTCTCCACTTGCAGTCCCCGGATAAGCAGTGGCCGATGAGGGCTCCTCTCCTTCCTCATGTCCCCTATCATCTTCTTGGTCTTGGTTGTTGTCTTCACACCATGTCACCAGAGTGACCACCTCCCTCCTGTAGGCCGCCTCGTTTCCGCCAGTGATGCGTCCTATTACGGTGGTGTCATCCGCAAACTTCAGGATGATGTTGTCCTTGTGGGAGGCCACACAGTCGTGGGTGAACAGGGTGAAGAGGATGGGACTGAGGACACACCTCTGTGGTGTGCCGATGTTTGTGATGATGCTGGCTGAAGTCCTGTTCCCCATTCTGAAAGACCGAGACCTGCCAGTCAGAAAGTCCAGGAGCCAGTCACAAAGGATGGAACGGTTTGTGGGTGAGCTTGTGGGAGAGGACCATGTTGAATGCAAAGCTGTAGTCAATAAAGAGCATCCTGATGTACGAGTCTTTATTCTCCAGGTGTGAGAGAGAGATGTGCAGGGCTGCGGCGATAGTGTCTGAGGTGGACCTGTTGGGCCGGTAGGCGTACTGCAGGGGGTCCAGTGTGTCCAGGATGCTGCTCTGAATGTCGGTCAGCACCACTCTCTTGAAGCACTTCATAATGATTGGAATGAGTGCTACTGGCCTAGAGTCATTCAGGCAGGTGGGAGGGCTCTTCTTGGGGAGGGGGCCAATGGTGCTGGTCTTGAAGCAGGAGGAGACAGTTCTCTGGCCGAGGGAGAGGTTGAATGGAGGTGAGAATGTCTGTCAGCTCCTTGGCACATGCTGTGAGGGCCGGTCTGGGAATTTTGTCTGGTCCTGCTGCTTTGTTGGGGTTGATCTTCCTCAGGGATTTGTTTACCTGGGCTGATGAGACGACTGGTGGGGCTGAGGGGGGTGTAGTGTAGGGTGTGGTATAAAGAAGGAGATGGTGATTGATTTCCGGAGAAGGACATCACCACATACACCGGTGAACATCCAGGGCTTGGACATTGAGATGGTGGACAGTTTTAAGTATCTGGGTGTCTACCTCAACCATAAACTGGACTGGTTACATAACACCGATGCCCTGTACAAGAAGAGCGAATAAAGTCGGCTCCACCTTCTGAGGAGACTGAGGTCCTTTGGAGTGTGCAGGGCCCTCCTAAGGACTTTTTATGACTCTGTGGTAGCCTCTACTATTCACTACGCTGTGGTCTGTTGGGGACCGGGCAGCACGGACCGGGACAGGAAGAGACTGAACAAGCTGGTCAGGAGGGCCAGCTCTGTCCTGGGCTGCCCACTGGACTCTGTGGAGGAGGTGGGTGAGAGGAGGACGTTAGCCAAGCTGACATCCATCATGGACAACACCTCTCACCCTCTGCATCAGACAGTGGAGGCTCTGAGCAGCTCCTTCAGCGGCAGACTGCTACACCCTCAGTGTAGGAAGGAGCTACAGCAGCTCCTTCATTCCCACTGCTGTTAGACTCAACAGTCTAGTCCTCTTTTCCTCCCTTATGAAGACTTGTATAGAGCTGTATAGTGTACAGTGTTTAAATGAAAATTGCTAATTTATTATCTCTTCTTTTTGCACTCTATTCTGTTCTTGTGAGCCTTTGGACAAAGCCTTTGGTTTTTGGTTAAGGAAGGTATGGATGAGGCCATATGGGTGTTGGATGATGCTGCTAAAGCAGGGGTGTCAAACTCAAATACATAGTGGGCCAAAATTTAAAAAATGCTCCAAGTCGAGGGATAGACTGGTTTAGTGTTTATTGAAAACAAATTGAAATGATCTTGTTGAATATATTGAACCCGAACACTGCACAGAAGGTATTTCCTATAACATCAATCATTAAATAAAAGTTGCTGCATACATGTCTTATAGCTTTTTATGCAGTGTTTCCAGAGTAATTTAAAGTGAAAACATTTTTTATCTACAGGCCAACAACAGACAGGAATTCATTTACTTCAAAGAAAAACCAGAACTGCTTGTGTTATGGTGCTCATAACATGTTCCATTTTCAAGGATTTGCTGCACAGTAATTCCCAGTGAATGATGCAGTGACAAGTTGTCAGCTCACCTGTGCCGCTTTCCTCCCACATCTTCTCCTGCCAACCAATCCACTCTTTTGACTACACATCGTAGGTGCTTCATCTGTAGTCAGGCCCACAAGTTTATCCCAAAACAGCCCTATTTCATTCACACATTTGGATACCTCCTGAAAGATATCCCTTCCCGTAGTTGTGCTGTGCATTGAGAATAATCCCAAAAGTTCCTCTGTTATGCACAGACTTGAACCCACTCCACGGATAAAGACTGACAGCTGGGCAGTATAAGTGTTGTTGCTATCATCCACAGCGAGGGAGTATGCAATGAAATCTTTTCCCTTTCCCATCAGCTGTTGTTGTTGACTGGTGGCAAGCTGATTTACACGATCAGCAACGGTGTTTCTGCTCAGGCTCACATTTAAAAATGGTTGCCTTTTCTCCCTCTGTAAATGGTTGGGCTGATTTTATGATCACTGCTGCCCCATAAAACTAGCCTCTACAGCAGCCTCGCTTTGTGATTTGTTAATGCATGTTAACATAGTTAGCATCCAGCTTAATTATGCTAGCACAGCCCTTGTATGCGGTAGTTTATGCTGGTGCTACTCTGTCACAATGGTATTTTGTATTATATTGTATTTGGTATTATTTCTACTGCATTTCCGATTGTATTTAAACAGTGTTGTGTTCAGTTAATGTAAGTAGAATTTATTTGAATTTATTATTTATGGTGTACACTGGAACATATCACATACATGTGATCTTGTAATTAAAATGGTCCTGTTTTTATTTGATACAGGCCAGGTTCACCAGTTGTGGTGATAAATTGATGGCGAGCTACTGAACTGCCTGGAGTTGAAGAACCTTTAGCCAGCTTTTTCCTGACGGTCTGGTAGGAAACTGCTGCAGCCCAGTCCTCCCCCCACACCTTCTCACTCACTCACACACATGCACAATTGCCCATGGACCATTACACTTAAAGGACTGTGCTAACTGTGTGTTGCCAATCTGGTACCCAGGGTGGTGGGTGCCACTTCCTGGGCTGTATTATGTTCCTTAGTTGATGTTTCTATGACTATTTGTTGCAACTGATAAAGTGTTAAAAAAAAACTAAATAATAAAATATCTATATAACAAAAAAATATATAAAAAAAATATCAGGGGTTATTGGTTGTTGTATGTATGTTTGTCATTTATTGTTAATATAAGGTGCCAAACAAATCTACATGGTGTATGTGTGTTTTATGTACTGCAACAACTTCTCCCTGAGCTGAACCATGTCTTCTGATTATATTAGTCTATCATACCATTAAGCTAAACATTAAATATAGCTTCAGTAGCCTTGCTTATATGCTACATTTAGATCACAGTGAAGTCTGGTTAATGGTTTAATGAAAGGATTTTGAAACCAAACCTCCCTCCATCTCTCTCTCGATCTCTGTTTGCCCCCCCAACAGCATGTTTTACCTCTTAATGGAGAGGAATCATTTGATGTTTGTATTGTGTTTGTGGACAGGATGAAGAGCTCAGGTTTGAAATTAACTGAGTTTAATACCAAAAAATGAAATATTAATCTTAAGTGTAAAATATTCAAATGTTCAGTCAGATAGAGAGGTATTC
The DNA here is from genome assembly GCF_020382885.2 of Scatophagus argus. NCBI lineage: Eukaryota > Metazoa > Chordata > Actinopteri > Scatophagidae > Scatophagus > Scatophagus argus. Next base: position 41,535 of record NC_058499.1, on the reverse strand, counting down.
TACACAGGAATTTTCTCAAAAACAACATGTAGAAAGTAATTTGTCTCAGTCTTCATTCACAAGTCTCTGGAAGCGTGTGGTGCAGAGACCCTGTCCTCACCCTCCATGTCCATACTCTCCATTCTGCCTGTGTCTCCATGTTTTCTTCACAATTAGGTGCATTTGCCCTCCATCCAATAACGTATGAGGATGGAACAGATAAGCAGTAGCAAAAAGTCCTTCAAGCTGTCCCTGTCTGTCCTTACATGACATTGTTTGTTTTATTTCTCTTCTCTTTGTTGTTGCTAACGATGCTCCTTCAAGTCACTCGACCGCCGCTGCTGCTGAGGTCGACTCTGAATAATGTGTTTCTACACTGCGACTGAAAATCCTGCATAGTATACCTAAAAACTATATTGCAATCTTCCCATACTGATGTATTTGAAATGTCTTGGTGCTGCTGTTTCCCTTCAGAAGGGCAGTTTGCTGGCGAGGGGAATCTTCTTTTTCAGGGTCAGAGTGGAATTGACCTGCTCGGCCGACAGCAGGTTGTGCCACTGGGCAACCGGCTGCCGTGGGTTGGACAACATGTCAGCCCAGTGCCTCAGCTGGTTCCCTGTGGCGTCGCAGCCCAGAAAGATCTTCCCTATGGGGTCATTACGGGTCATGGCATCATGGTCCCAGACCGAGATCACCAGGTTCACCCTCTGTGGAAGAGTTTTTGTCTAATTTAGATCGAGACTCTCTAAAACAGCAGAGCAATGTCAGTAAATCTGAGTTTTGAGTTTTGTCAATCTCAGCCTTCTGCTTTCTGAAACTAGTTGCATCTGACAGCATGAGCCTTTGCTTTACCAATTTAATGTTAATTAAGATTATTGCAGATTGCATATTATTTTAACTTCATGGCAGAAATTAATGCAGAGTGAGACGTTGTCTTCGTGTTAAGATGTATCTTGTAAGTAATTTAATCTTATTTGTTTTGAACTAAAAGCTTCAGTATTTGGATCAAGCAGCTTATGAAAAATAAGGTGTGTCAGCTTTAGTAGGTTACAGCTGTTGTTTAAATGTCTCAGAGAGAAATTTAATCAACATATATTCAATAGTATCAGACTCGTTATCTGCAGATACTCAGTCTGAAAAGATGTGTATTCAGCAGCTGCACCAGAGGAGGATTTCAGTACTGCTATTGCTAACATTTCCTGCTACATCCTGTCTGCTGACAGGCAACTTCATTACAGCTTCCTGAGTTTGACTGGCTATAAACTGATACACCAGCTGCTGTGCGTCATTCAATCAAGAATCAAGAATCAAGAGTCTTTATTTCATTATACGAATATAACAAAATTTTGTAGAGATTCCCGGCTTAAAGGCACACATCTAAATAACACAAACACTTAAAAAAACACTTATGAAAAATATAAAACACAAAGTAAAGTAAATAAAGTGCAGCTTAGTGCCAGTCCCAGTCTATGGAATGCTGTGAATGTTTAATTGTGCACGTATGTGTGTGTGTGTGTGTGTGTGTGTGTGTGTGGTGAACGTTAAAAAGTTAAACTAGCTGATGTATCAGAGACTTACTGAAGATAGACTAACGAAGAAAAAAATGAAAAAATGCCTTCACTAAAAATGTGTTCCTGTAAAACTCTAACAGTCTATATGCAGTCTATATATAAGATATTTGCAATTTAATGACTGGAATTTTTCTGAAACACTGTGTATCAGTCGATCTCTGTTTCTTATCTGGTAACACTCACCTGGATTTGGTCAAAGGACACATCAAAGGTGAAGGACTCGTTGTAATAAGGGTTCAGAGTCTTCTTCTTAACAGAGGTCTTCCTTTTCTTCCACTTTCTCTTGTCCAGAGCCAACTGCACTTTCACATAAGGATCTACAAACACCAAGTGGATGTTAAATTCATGCATAAAAGGAAAGGAAGTGAAATTTGTTCCAAAAGAAGAAATATCACAAGTCTTTACTTCTCTGAGGAATAAAATTGAATAAACTACAATAAAAAACAAAAAGTGCAAACAAAAAACAATTATTTGAGGGGTTTTTTTTTGGTCATTTACACTGAAACCTGACTGCTATAGACATCTATGGATGAACCTTTTTCAAAAATTCATCATAATGTGTTTACTGACAGATTTTTTTAAAAACATATGAAGAACATCAGGTAAAAAAAATAGTCTCTCTGTTATCATCAACCTCCAACCTGACCAGGTTGAAGACAGCTAAATGAAGAGAAAACTTCATTTGAATGTTGTGACCCACAGCAGAAAGATTTCACAGTGAACACACAGTGTTGTTATCTGATGCTCTAAACCTCGTCTCCATCTGTAGAAATGTGTTAACATTACATTAATCAGAAAATCAAAAACACATCAGCACAACGGCTCAGTCTGGAATCTTCACCTGAAAGATCAAGTAGAGCGCAGAACAAGCATTGCACTTCGAAAATAAAAGACATCCTTTCAAACAGAGTTTAGCCAGGCAGCCATCTTGTTACTGACTCTGTTTTTGTCACTATCTGCTGTTTTGAGCAGTTGAGCTGGAAATGTCTGCTACTGAGAGGATGGAAAGATTTGTCCCTTGAGGTGACTGTACTACAGCTCGATGTACATATACGGACGAGTTGAATAAAGTGTCCACCTCGTATTGATCGCACAGTTAGACCCAATTTGATACTTTATTTCTTAAAGGAGTGGAACTGAACAGCTGAAGAAATTATATGATAACTGCGGATAGCATCAGAAATAAAAAACAGACAGTCTTGCCGTCTCTTGAATTTCCGTCGGGATCAATAAAGTATGTATCTATCTATCTTGATTGGTTATCCAGCCAGTAAATCCCAGTGTTTTATGTGTTGTGTCTATTTGTGTCTATTTAGCCTCATTTACTTGGCTGGTGTGGATCAGGACAAATATGGTGTTGAATTAGACATGAGACGGCACCCACTGACCTGCTGCCACTGATGGTAACCTGAACTTAATCAAAAGTTGTGAGTACTGATTGATTTGATGATAAGATCCTGTCTCAGTCTAACCTGAACTTCCTCCAATGTCCATGCTCTTCAGGTTTTTGGCCTCCAGGATCACAACAGTTAGTTTGCTGGCGGTAGGAACATAACGCAGAGAGAAGCAGAGCTCCCCCAGGTTCTCATCCTGTGGAGAAGGACCATCATACACAAAAAGACTACAGTTAGAGGCTATAGACTATGACCTGTCCACCCAGTCTGTCGGTCCCACTGCAACCAGTAGGAACCACAGATTCCGATAAAACCTGCCTCAGTGTGTGCCTGGACATTTGACTGTTGTTTTACTAGACAACAGCGGCTGAAACAACAGATCTCCTTATTCTTTCTGTATGGCGAATAAATTCAATATAATATAAGAAAACATAATAGAACATAACATTGATGTAATTAATTTTGCCCTGCAACAAATGTATTTTTTTTTTTAACATTTTGTATATCTTCTGGGTACAATCTGAGTCTGGGTTAGTTGCAACTTAGGAAACTGCTTCAAATATTTTATATCATGCAACAGAAGAAAGAATTTTTGATCCAGAGGGTCAATGGGATCACTTAGGACTGTGAGTATACCTTCAACACAGTAGTAAACTTGAGACAAATCTTTCAGAAAACTCTGTAGGTGTGTCTTAAACTTAATAGAAATGACAGCCCCCAGGAAAGAAGTCAGTGAGCTTAGAAGCTGGTAGGAAGACTAGTCTTTCTGTACCCAGAGTGAAGTAGGCAACAGTGACAAAGAAAACCTCAAACTTGGCAGGCTCAGTGAGATCCAGCCACTCTTCAATGACGTGGTTCCAGTCGACGTTGCAGAGTTGCAACCTGAGTTCACCAATGATGTTGTGTTTGGAGAATCTGTTGAAGTCAAACACCTGCATCACCAAAGTTGACTTCAGGAGTGAAGACTTGGATATCTGTTAAAAGATGGTTAGAAGCATCTGTTCATTTTTTAAGACTGTCAGTACAGCTTAAAAGAACTTCTTCATGGTGACCAAGTTAGGCAGCTTCCTGCAGCTTAGTTCATAATCACATCAAACACAGCATTAATTCAGAGGTGAAAAAGGTCTCCTGACATTGTTATAGAACTAACACACAGCAGACAAGAGAAAAGATTTGAACTAAGAGCATTAAATGTAATACTTTTTTAAAAAACTTTTCGGGCCCTTTGGTTTAAGGAAATTGAATTCACTGCTAATTGCTCTCTCTTGCCTGGAAGTGGAATTGTTCATTGAAGATGGGATTCAGAGTGTTCCTGAATACTTTGGTCTCACAGGTTTTGGATTTGTCAGGGCAAATGTAGACTTTGACATATGGGTCTGAGCTTCCTCCCAGGTCCATGGCCTTCAAGCCGCTGGCTTGTTTGATCCCCACTGTGAGCTTAAAGACAGACACAAAGCAAACAGGGACTGACTGTTATTTACACTGTGAGAGGAACTTCGCTAATGTCACATCTCAGTCAGTGTCCAGGTGTCAGCTACTGCACACCACAGTCCCTGACGGAACTGTTGGTGATCGAGTTGCATTGTGGGTAATGTAGGCCCCAGTTTTTAATGAGGATGAAGAATGACTGCAAAGAAAAAGATTATATTTATGGTTCTGCTGTTGCCATTTGGATCCTTTTTGTTTTGAGTGTCTATCATGAGTCTGATAACATTTTAGACATCATATGGTGAATGCCAAAAACTTTTAATGTACAGGACAGCATGGAGGCTCAACGGTTAGACAGGATACACTTTAATCGTAGTGAGAGACTTAGAGACTGAGTCACCTCAGACTGTGCAGCGTTGTAGTCCAGAGAGTAGAGCATCTTCCCTCTTTCCTCCTGTTTGGTCGAGCCATAGTCCACATCCACTACATCTGGTTGCACCTATCAGAGCCATCGTCAGATCACATCCATCATACAAACACTAATACCAGTCTGCCTGTTCATTTGTCTTACAAATGTTAATGGAGTACAATGAATTGCTGTACAGGTTTGATAAAAGATCAAATCACACTGAACAAAATGAATGCAGTAACTTAGAAAATCACCATTTGAGTTATTTAACTCGCTGCATGTACTGATATTAGAATTTTAACAATCAGTTAATAAATCCCTCACTGAAGCAAAATCTACGTGCTTCTTCAGGCAGACTCAAGACGTTTTTCACTTAAAAACTTTCACTTTCAAACTAACACACACGTAACAACAGGCCAGTGTATAAATTTCCCTCATGGTCTCACTGAAAATGGCTCATGTCTACAATTTCTTCAAATCACTACAAGAAAGAAAATCTAACAACCAATAGCTCAAACAATATTTTTTTATGAGTTTGAGAATGTAGAAAAATGAAACGAGTTCACCTCCAGGGGGCACTGTTACTCACCAGAGCTTTGCTGGTTTTTCCATTCACTTCTTTCAGAATAATCCTCTCATCCTTCTTCAGCCGCTTCTTCTTCTTGCCTTTGCAACAGCACTTGATGCAGATACACAGACAGCAGATCAGAATCAGCAAACCACCGCTCACAAAAATGGTGTAAATCGCCCATCGAGGTACTGCAGAGACAAGATAGAAGGATTTCAAATTGTATGACACGATGCCAGTCCAATGTCTGAGATTAGACTGTAAAACAGGTGTGAGTGTGCCCCGTCCTGCTGTCTTACACCTTTTACACCTGCATTACACTAAGAGGAGTCAAACTTGTTTTAAGGACATTACATCAAAGTTGGATCAGCCTGTAGTGTGTTTTTCCACTTTAATTTTGAGCGTGACTCCAAATCCAGACCTCTATGGGTTAATAAATTTGATTTCCATTGATAATTTTTGTGTTTTTGTTGTCAGCACATTCAACTATGTGAAGAACAAAGTATTTAATAAGAATATTTCATTCATTCAGATCTAGGATGTGTTATTTTAGTGTTCCCTTTTTTTGAGCAGTGTACTATCTTGGGAGACATTTTGAAAACATGGTTTGAGATTGTCAAGAGAAACAAAATGGAAGGTGACAGCAAATTACTAATATGGCCCTCTCAAATGCCCAGTTTCTGTCACAGCGTGTCAGATGATATGTTCATCAGGTGGACAGAGAGGGGAATAACAGCAATATATACACTAGGGAAAACCTTTAAGGCCTTTAGAAAACTCAAGCAAGAGTTTTATCTCGAAAACAGAGACCTGTGCCGTTACTTACAGTTACAAGATTTTTACAAGGAAGTACAGGTGCTTATCACCGGGGATTAATGAGGTGATTGTACTTCTGACAGGTGCATATAAAGGAATTCCTTCAAAGATTGTGTCGAAATTGTACAATAGTCTCCAAATTCACTACATGTCAAATCAAAATGGGAACAAAAATTCAATGTAGCACACAACAATATTCAACTACCTTAAGAAGATGGTGAGAATTGGGATGGAAAAATCTCATGCGCGTTTTTATCACCCCACACATAAAGGTTAAACAACTGCATTTACAACAGAAATGTTGGAGGGGGTGTGGACATGCAGACGTTCATGAGGAGATGTACACCATGGAAAAATTGACTGGATTTTGAACAAAAATGGCAGAAATTAACTATATTCAAGGCCAAATTCCAGCCACGGCATTCTTAAAAAAAGGAATAAGAATGTGAAACACCTCCTCCAATATGTTACTGTTTCTATTTTGATTATGTGTTGTCGTTGTTGCTGCTATTTTGCTTATAATAATTTGAAAATGGCAAAATAAAAAATTGGAAAAAGACAATACAATATTAAACTAATGCATTCGACTGGATTAGGATAAAACTCATCTGTCTGATCAATGCATCAATAATTATAACCCAACAATAAATTATAAGCCTACTGTAAACTATTCTGCATAATTTCATTGCCTTTATTTTTAGCTACAGGGCCATCAAAACAAAAACAAATAGACTGAGGAACAGCTTCTTTCCTAAAGCTGTCACTAGACTCAACACAAGTCTAGCACAAAAGAACTGACAGGCTTTGCACATTACTGGCAATGCCACCTACACCATAATGCTGCTAAATCCAGGAACTCCTGGAACTCTTGTCACCTGCACTATCGCTGCTCTGCTGTATGTTGAGGTTGTTGTATACTGACATATACTGCCAGATATATTTATTCTTATACTTTATTATTTTATTTTTTTTTTTGTACTTTATTCTTTACATTTCTGTACTTTATCATTTACTTTATTGCTGTGTGCACTTTATGGGAAAGCGGAAATCTCGTTGTACCTGTACAATGACAATAAAAGCTTTCTATTCTATTCTATTCTATTCTATTCTAGTATTTTAAGTATATTTTGATGCTAATGCTTTGTACTTTGCTCAACCCTGTAGTGTGAGCCTTTGGTTCCCCTTCATCAGAGTGAGAATCAGAATTCCTTTATTTATCCCCAAAGGGAAATTCTTTTTCGTACAGACATTGCACTTGCAGTTTTCCCGACCAAGAAAGAAAAGTGAACACAACAGCAACAACAACATCCTCCTCTCAGACACCACTGTCAGAGAGTCTAGTTCCTCTCCCACAACATCTTCTTAATGATTCTATTGATTCTGTTAGTGTCCCTCACCCTCAGGCAGCTGCCCAGAAATGTCGTCTCATGTCAGCAATTTTACTTTATTCTGTATTTTGCATCAAAACTCCTGAATCAAACATTACATCACACAACAGGTGAAATCAACTTCATGAACTATTCAGGTGAAATATTAACAATTAATTAAGTGATTCTGTGAGGAGGAAATTAAATGCATGTTGTGTATTGTTTTAAAGCTTAATCCTTTTGCTCATTACGGTTAGTGATTGTACAACAACTTAGTTGGAGCAGCAATGTTTGTCAAATGGAAATTATTTACAAATTCACATATTCTGGATTTAGACACATAAACATGTTTACGTATGTCTTTGTACATGTGTGGAGGTTGATTACATGCTTTACCACCTCTTTTTGTTTGTGTCTGCAGCTGTTCAACGACTTACAGGGGATCTTGTCCAACAGGTCATTGAAGAAGTGAGCGGCAACAGCGGCGGCTGGGTTGACAGTGGTGTTGGTGTAGGTGGAGGTGGTGGAGAAGATGGTGATGGGTTGAGTGGTCAGGGGCAGGGAGGATGTGATGGATGAATTTGGGGTTGAACGGGTGGCAGGCATGATGAGAAGGATGAAGAGAGGAGCTCTGGAGGCAGAAGAAGAGAAACAGATTCAGTCTGGCCTCTAATACTACTGAATATTACTGAATACTACTGAAGGTGTGTTGGTTTCTATAGAAACAGGAGCTGTGGTCATTTGTCATAGAAGCAGCGTTACTGTGATGATGCTGATTACTTGATGTGATGAAAAGTTGTTAAAAATGTCCAGTTAGTCAAGTTATCTTCATCTGGCAGACACGGCAGTATTATCATCTCATGTATCAGTACATTAGTTTTGTTAACATGACTTTGAAACTGTAAATCAAACAATACTTCACTGTGATGATAATAATAATAACAATAATAATGACAATTATTAGTAGTATTATTATTATTTTTATTGGGGTTAGATTTACAGTCAGAGCTGACAGTGGAAACTCAAACTGGAAGTTTGTGATGTATAAAATCAAACATGTGAAGCATTGAAAGCTGAGTGTAACTCCACCTGCAGGACTCCACCATGAACAAACAGCAGCAGCACATTCACTCACAGCCCGATCTGATAACAGAACTCCTCACAAAGTTTCAACACTGTTTCTCAGAGTCACGTACATCATTTTATCTTCTACTTATACTACGTACTACCTGGCTCAACTTCACAGCACCAGATGCTGAGAAATCCAGACTTTTAGTCCCTGGTTAAGGATCAGAAACACTGGAGCCTACATTTCTCATAATGCAACAAACTGCATATTAAATCATAATGTTTCCTTAACTCTGTGACACGGGTTTTAAGACATATATTTGAATCTCAGGTTGACAGCAGTGGTGTTTGTTCCTCCACTTGGAATCTGTGGGCTTGATGACTTGATGGGCAGATACTGAACTGCTGTCAACTTTACTTCTTTTTACTTTCCTAAACATGTTGGTCACCACTGTACAAAATTTTGCTCATAAAAAAAAGTTAACAAGATTGTTGACTTTGTCCAGTTGCTAAGAGACAAGATTTCCCCACAGTTTATTTCCCGAACCTGTTTATATCGTCTCCTAACTGCCTGCAAACCAACCCCTCTGGAGCAGTTTTCACCCAGAGTAAAGTCACAACACATTTAATAAACCCGAAAAATTCCTCCATTTTGGATCCTCTACTGCACTGAAGCTTTCAAAGTCATAGTCAAAGTCATAAAAAAACAAGCAACTCATAACCAGAACCTGCAACTGAAATATTTTACTCACTAATGAGGAGTTTTACAGAAATGTCGACATCCCTTCTTGCTCCACCCAGATGACTGAGACTGAAGTGTTTCTGAGGCTTGTGTCTCAGAATAAAAGCGAGTGGTAGTCGAAAATGAGTGAAGAGGAAGGAGGTGACATTCAACACTGGACTGGACTTTCCTTCAAACAGCCCTAAAAGTGTTTGATCAGAAAGAGGAAACGTCTCCTCCCTCCATCTCCATCACTGTAATCAGCAGGAAAACAAAACCCATTCTAAATGTCTCTTTTCTTTGCAAACAGTGAAAGTTGACTTCATGTTTTGAAGCAGAAAAACAAAAGTCAACAACTTTACTCAAAGATCTGAGTGTAAACAAAACTGTTGTACCAAAGTCGTCCCTGTGGGGCTTCTGTCTCACAGGGTCTGTCTTACAGCTTGTGTTATAGAAAGCTAGAAATACAGAATACAGAAAGGTCATGACTGAGAAAGTAACATCAGAATCTTGTTTGTGGTTAACATCCAGTAGTTTAACTTCCCACCTTTGAGTGTGTGAACGCAGACTAAAGTTTTTTAGGCAAAGAAACCTCAGCTGTTCGATGGATGTGCTCACCGTTGTTTAAAGCTGCTGGAGGCAACGATTGCTGCTGCCGCTGCTTTAAGGTGAACAGCTTAAAGTTTCAACGTGTTTTCTCATCATGCAGCTGAAATGTAAATGTTGCTGAGAAACAAGTTTGCTAAACTGGAAATGCACAAACAGCCAGAAGCAGTTTCTGGAAGTGAAGCAGACTGAATTATTGTTACTGACATAATGTGTGTACAGAAGGCAGCCGAGACAAAGTACTCTGTATTACTGCTGACTTTTCTGTTGTATTATTCGACTTTTTAAACATTTCTTTCATAACTGTGAACATGAGGAAGATCTCAGCAGCTTAGATTTTTTTTAGCTTATTGAGTGGATGTCAAAGTAATATAAAGGTTAAGTAGCTAATCAATCCATCACAAAAACTGAAAAAGTACTAAAGAAAGAAAGATGGAAAAAGAAGAAACAGAAAGCAAAAAACAAATAAAAAGAGGAGAGTTTGGAAGAAACATTGAAAAAGCAGGAAGAGCAGAAAGATGAGAACAATAAAAAATGAGAAAGCTTGAAAAGGAAGAAAGATATAAACTAATGAGAATAATAAGAAACACAAAGGGACTCATTAAGAGAAATGGAAGAATGAGGGGAGAAAAAATGAAAAACAAGAAGAAAATGCATCAAAGGAAAGCAACAAAGAAGCACACGAGTGAAGCTGAAGGAGTGAAAAGTGTTTTATGGGATGTAACCACAAAAAGCAGCTCAACAAGCAGAGCCAGTTTTCACATCAACTCTCATACGTACAAACTACAAAACCGCAGTATTAACTGTGTATTTTACTGTGTACCACATGGCTTCCATTCCAGTCTGCTCATGAGATTAAACAGGAAAACAGCATTTCTCAACAGTAACACCAACCTTACCTGAGTGAAAAGATGACAGTTTGTGTCCCAAAATTTAATTTTTTCCTTTTATTTAAATCTCATTTCTTTGGTGTTTTGTTCGGTTGGCTGTTAAATCTGTTTTCTGTGCGGCTGAACTTCAGTTGGCCATCTTCATCTCTTAAAGTCAGTCTGCTTCAAGTTTCGGCAGCCACCACACCTGCTGAACACACACACTTACCTGCGTAGTCAGTGTTTAAACAGAGGTGGAGTCATTAACTATCAGCTATTCAAATATGTTTCATCCAGCAGCACAACTGCTGAAACACAAATCGAGTCCGGATGAGTCAAATAATTTCATGCTAATTTAAACAATATTCCAATTCAGATTCTGGGTCTTTTAATTTATTTTATAGCTTGTTTTTTTATTTTCATTTAATACATTTAGTAGTTTTTCTGATGAGACTTTGCATTTGTTTGCAGGTTCAGTTTTCTGGTTGCTAGATAGCAGCTCAGTTTTATCAATGGAAACATCACACTCCATAGATATTCGTGTTCTCCAGAGAATGACTCTTGACACCCTTTTGATCCTGACTTTTCATCTATCGCCACCATCAGGTCAACATGGTCAACCACTGGTGTCAATTTATCCACTTCATACCCCCATGAATGCCCACAAAGAAAAGAAAAAACAGCGTTCAGAGAGCACAGAGTTCATGTAGACAACTCTGCCAAGTCACACAGGTCATCACTGAAGTTGTACAACCCTACACAGTCGTGGATCAGCGGTTAGGGTGTCGGACCCGTAACCGGTGGATCGCTGGTTTGCTTCCCCGTCCCGGTGTCCATGGCTGAGGTACCCTTGAGCAAGGTACCTAACCCCCACTGCTCCTCGGGCGCTGCACGCGGTCGCCCACTGCCCCGGGTTTGCTGTGTGTGTGTGCACGTCACTTGGGTGGGTTAAATGCAGAGAACAAATTTTGTTGGAGTGAGTTCCCTCCAATGACAAAATATGTCACTTTAATCAAAAACTTTTAAACCTTTTAGTGATGACACAAAATAATTAATGTTTGAAACCTTCAGGTGATCACACTTTACTGAGTGTGTGTGTGTGTGTGTAAGAAGAGAATAAGTGACATTTTGAACAGGTGGAAATAGGACGAGGTCTGACTCAGCTCAAAGTAAAGAAGTTAGTCTGATTCGACTGTTACTGCATTTATTGGTTTAAAATGATGAGACAAACAAAAGCCAATCACAGCGCAGTAATCAGAGCAGGAAATTAAAACTCACTTTTCAGTTAGAAAGAAAAGTGCTGCTGCTCTGGGGTACAAGCCATCAAGAAGGTTGCACACCTGCAGTGTTCCTATGAAATCCAGTCTGCTGTCAAAGCACATCTTTGATGTCTAATAAATACATGGAGGGCTTTCCTTCCTCAGAAAACACAGCTGATTATAAACCAAGCATCGTGGACAACTAATCTTCTCTGCTTTTGTCCTGTTGTTGGTCTTCATCTTCACCACCTGTAAATCAGCAGAGGACTAAAGCCACTGTAGGACTGTGCATCATATCAGCCACATGCGCACAGGATAACATCGATCCACTCATAAAAACAGCTCAGTGGTGCTACTGGAGCTCTAAAACTGTACAGGGAACCTTTAAGTTGCCAAAGACAATTGTGTTTAAGAAAGAAGTCAGAAGTTCCACACAAAGGAACAGAAAAAACATAAACATGGGGTTCGTTTCTTATGAACCTCACAGTGTGTTGAATTGTTGCATTTTGATCAATAATCTGAATCCTCCAACTATAACTCAGTCAAGATTTGAGTCTTTAGCCTTTGAATCAAAGTATTTAGATCAAATCAACGACAATTTGAACTCAAGGAGCACTTACTGGCTTCTTCAGGAGTTTTCACATTTCAGCAGATGACTTCAGATTCATTTCTGAAAACTGAAAGTTTTAAAGGCTCCAGAAAAAGCTAGTAAGCACATTTTGAAACTTTCCATGTACAAATCACTGATTCTGATTTTTTATTATTTTGACTGCAACTTTTTATGCCACAGGTTTCCCACCTGAGTGGGACTTAAGTTATTGAGGAAAACATTCTAAATCTACCTGTCACCTTTTGCACTCCAAAAAATTTTATATACTGATACTGTTTCTCTATTATTTATTTTCACACAAGTGTCCTTTAGTGTATTTTATTCTTTTTTTCTCTGTTCTATTTTTATACTCAGTATTTCATGTCATAGTGTGTTTTATTGCATTCAAATACACCGGACTGCTATGACAACCTAATTTCACCTCGGGAATGAATAAAGTCATCTATCTATCAATCTATCTATTAAATCTAACCCAAATAAATTATGTAACTCAACAGGCATGGATCAATAAACTCAGATGATACATTTTCAGAATATAGTGATAAACCAGGTTTGACCCACAAAAAGCAGTTTGAAGAAAGTCTTTAAACTTGATCTTTTATATTTCCCTGCTCTGATTAAATCATCACCAAACTTGTCCTGTTAAATCCTTTTAAACTGTAAAAAAACAAAAACCCTTCCCTCTCCTGCTACAAGAACCACTGAGCCAAAACCAGATTTTAAAAGTGAATGTTCTTCTGAGATGTTTTAAACTATGTTTTACAAAAGACTGGTCTGCACAGTCAGCTTTTGCCACCCAGTCATCTTAACTGTTTTATTGAGAACATTTAAATAACATTAGAACTAAATGTGGTACAGTTTGGATGCACACGGAGGATCCCAGCAGGTTGTATGAAGGTCCTGATGCAGACACACAGTGAGCTGTTTTTCTTCTCTTATGTACACTGAAGGTGCGGCAGCGGCCAGTCGGTTAAAAGTTGATGGCTTTTCCGAAGGAGGCGGCCAGGTTTGCTTCCCTGAAGGCCTCCGACACCGTCTGCGGGGGGGGGGAAATAAACAGAAGGCTTATAAAGACAGGAATGAAAGGATTTAGCAACAGTAGAAGTCAGGCAGAGTTGCTACTTAAATGTTTGTGTATGAACGGTCAAAGCAGTTTTTAACTTATTTTCTGCAGTATGTCTGGTATGAACAGGAGTCAAAAGATGCAAAGCAGTCAGTGTGTCTGTTGAATTTGAGATCTTTAGTATCGATAATGTTTGATAAACATGGTCACATTTCCCAGTCCTACAGACGTTATCTTAATGTTTGTGTGACGCCGCACGACGTACAGGATGGGCGTGGCAGACTCTGGCGACGTCCTCACAGGAAGCGCCGTACTCCATGGCCAAAGCAGCTTCATTGATCATCTCTCCTGCCCCCTACAGGCAAACACGCAAACAAACAACATCTTGAAGCAGTTTTGAAGACAACATTTGTCTTTGGCTGCAGCAGCAGTGAAATCTGGATGTCTTTTCATCCACAGTGAAACACATCAGAAAAACAAACTCAAGTTTGCAACATGCTTATGTGGCCTGCACGCTACATGTTTGCATGTTATACTAACATTGCAATTGTTAGCAAGGCACAGTTCTAATTTTGCACTCCTGCTAGCTGTGAACATCCTAACAAGCTATATTTTACATTAGCACATTAACCCCCTGGAGTTGACGGACATGCTGGCGCGTCCTTATAACATGACCAATTTAAGATGACGTGGCTGCAAGACACAGCCTCAGCCTGTTTTAATTTGTGTCAAAAGTGGGGACTTCAAACTATATACAAGTTTTTAAATGTTGTTAATATGTCAAGTAAAACCCGAGTTATGATAAACAATACACGTGATGGTTTTTCCTGAACATTATTTTCACCTTTGCTGCGTGTTTGGTGCAAGTTTATGCAAGAACACACAGTAAACACCGGCCATTGTAAGGAAACATGACAATCTCTTTCCTATTGGTGAAAAAAATGCACCACAGGAACCAATCAGAACACATGTATGGCAACACATGGCATTTTGTCTCTATGGAAAGTTGTGGGAGAAACGGCAGCGAACAAGAGATTATGATTGTGATAGCGCGTTTTGAGATTTGAGGGATTTGTGACATTTAGCGTGTTTGAAGTGTATAGTTAGTGTGTAGTGCAGTGTGTTTAGTGTTTAGTTTTGTCGTTTTTCTGTTTTTTGGAATGACACAAATAACTTGTGGTGTATTTTATAGTGACACCTGATTGTGTTGAAAATAAGTTGTGCAAAAAAACGCCTGAGGCATTTACTGCATTTTAAGGTAAATCGTTTTGTAAAGGTATCGTTTGCTACATTTGTACATAATTTTTTTGAAATTTACAATTTATATTTAGTTATAAAAATGGTTCGTTAAACATGTTTGTGGTTTTCACAGTAAAAAAATTCAAACTTTTTCCCACTCAGATTTTATATTTTTAGTGTGATTTTAGGTCCAGTGTGTTAATATCGTATGTCAAAATGAAAAAATAACAGTAAAGTCACGCTTGTGAGGTTGTACTAAAAAAAGTATACCAATCAAGGCAAGGTAAACCATTTTTAAACTGAAATATAAAGGTAAAATCAAAAGTAGTCAAAAATGGACAATAAAACACGACTCCAGAGGTTTAAGAACCGATATTAAAATATGTTTACAGGCTACACTTGAGCTAAAGGTTGCTCAAGTGCATCTAACTAAAATGGCCACTGTACAAAAGAAAACTTTTCCTCTGCTGACACCTTCAGGACAAAGTGCAGTTTCTTTCTTTTTTTTTTTTTTTAACCACAAGTGATCAAAAATTCAAAACAGCATACTGATTTGTTCTCTGGTGTGTAATGCGCATCACAACCACATTGTGACTTCAGTCACAATGTCAGAATTAAACTCCAGCTAACGGAGGGTATTTTTCCACTCCAAGCGGTCTTCTTACAGAAAAAATAAACAACGAATAATTTCCAGTGCAGTTGCAAAGGTGGAGATTTTGAATCAGGCCGCTCTGTATGGTGGGGGACAAGTACAAACGCGCTGCATATACAGACAGGTGTTGCAAATACAGAAATGCACTACATATAAGTAAACACGCAAAAGGAAACACTGCAAATACAGAAACGCACTGCGTATAAGAACGCCACATGTAACGTAACGGCCACAGGTGGACTTGAATGCTGTGAGAAGGAAGGCTGCGATCCGCTCTTCTTGTAGTTAAACACGGAGCAACTTTCTGCTCTGAAATTGATTGCGTGCACGGTCAGGTGCTTCACCAAATCAGCCGTGTTACTGGCCTCCCTACACCCAGAAGCCCTCAAGCATTTTAATTTGAATAGCAGGACCAGCTGAAAAACACTTGAGTGAGTGTGCAGACACTCAAAGGTCAAGATGACTCCACACAAGTCAGATTAACTGCCAGAAAAACTGGAAATGACGGTGGGTCCTCTGTTAGAGACTCTCATTCTGATAAAACATTTTTGGTTAGTCATGTGTGGTATATGCAGCTCTTACAGATCCAACAATGTGAGCTCCCAGCATCCTGTCCGTCTCCTTGTGGCTGAGGATCTTGACCATACCGTCAGTGTCGGCGTTGGTTTTGGCTCGGCTGTTGGCTGCGAAGGGAAACTTTCCAACTTTGTAGGGGACACCCTGAGGAGGAGAGGAGCAAAGTGCCACTTTAAAACCCTGATGGACATTCAAAATGCAAAACTCAAACAGAGCAGACTTCAGTTTTGTCCTATCAGGCTGATTCGGCTTCAGATGCCATCCATTTCTGGTCCTGGATGTGCCTTTGTGTGAAGAAGTCACCTCAGATTAAGAACTTTAGTGCTATTAATAAGAACGAAAGTTAGTCTGTCGTTATTAAAAGTTCAGAGATGAACCTCTGTCCTCGCTGCTTGTGGTTTAAATAATGAACAAATAAAACTTAAAAAATGCTAATTGGAGCTTCATAATGTGGGAAATTTCTCTTTTTTTTCCCTATAGCATAACTGCTGTTGCTGGTCCAGAGAGCATGAGCTACAGCCTCCTCAAGACCTGCGCAGAGTGGAGTACATCTTCACCATGAGCCTGAAGCTGGGGAGAGTGCCACAGCTGTGGAAAACATCCTGTGTGGCACTGGTGCCAAGGATGCCACACCCCAAGGACCTGAGCAGCTACAGGCCAATGGCACTGACATCTCACATCAGGAAGGAGCCCCCTCGATCCAGTGCTGGTGGTGGAAAAGAGAAGGCTGATAGCCAGGCTGTCCTCTCTGCTGGAGAACGACTCCCACCCCCTGCATGAGATTCTGACAGCACTGGGAAGCTCCTTCAGTGGCAGGCTGCTTCACCGCAGGTCCTTCCTCCCTGCTGCTGTGAGACCCCATGAGTACACCACAAACTGAACCTCAATAAGTTACTGTGCAAAAATCCCCATCTCCCAATGCAATACAGTAACTTTTTTTATTGTTTACAATGTAAAAACTGTGAAGTACTGTAAATAATGTGTGTGTTTCAAGTGTTTTTGTATTGTATCTTTAAAAGAAAAAGTGTAAATATCCCTGTATATTTTACATTGCATATCTTTTACTTGACCTATCTGCACTTTTATTTTGCTATCGTTGTGCTACTGTGACAATGAGAATTTCCCCACTGTGTGACGAAGAAGGCCCATCTTAGGTCTTAGAACGCGTAAAAACTAAAAAAAAATACAAACTCATTTTCCAGTGTGGAAATGTGGAACCTGAAGTACAAATACTTCAAATTGTTACACAGATTATTACACAGTGGTGCAGTGCTTAGCACCGGCTTCCTCCCACAATCCCAAAAACATGCACATCAGGTTAACTGGCTGCTCGAGGTGTGTTGCCAGCCCTGTGACTGACTGGCGACCAGTCCTGGATGAACCCGCCTTCCACCCGTAGTCAGTTTGAACTGGGCCCCCCCCCCGACCCTGACGGATAAAGTCGTATAGAAAATGGACGGATGGATGTCACACAGTGGATAAAGTAGAATCCATGGAGGGTTTTTTTTTTTTTTTTTAAATACTGCTTTACTGCCATTTTTACTGAATAGTGAAACAGAGGAATACTCCTTCCACTGCTGCTCACTGACAGCCAGGAGAAAACAAAGCTGATTTACATGATTGTTACTGTGCTGAGAGGCCACAGCTCAGTGACTGATCAGTCTCTAAGTCAGGGCAGCTATAAATCAATATGTCTGCGTGCTTCACAGTAAAGAAACACCACAACTATTACCTGCTAAAAAGCACACGCTTCCCTCAACATGTGAAGCTGGAACATGTCTAACATGTCAACTGGTAAAGGAAATGATATGTCAAAGTTGTGTGTCTGTCACTGCAAGATATGATGTGACCCTATGATGTTTGTGACAGCCAGCTCACATCCTCCTGCTCTTCTGGTTGCTCCTGAAATAATCATGGCTGAGTTTCATAAGTAAATTAAAAGCGACCTTCATGATGAGTCACGGCTCTCACCTCCTCTTTCAGCTGCTCCTCTGTCTTGCCCACCCAGGCCACCTCAGGGTGGGTGTAGATGACGGAGGGAACACAGTTGTAGTCGATGTGCACGGCGCCACCAGCCATGCCCTCAACACAGATGATGCCTTCGTCCTCGGCCTTGTGGGCCAACATCGGCCCGGCAACCACGTCACCGATCGCATAAATACTGAGGGGGAGGGAAAAACAACAACAGAAACAGAGAAACTCAAAGTCTGCTATCCTTCAGTAGCTTTTATTCAGTGTTGTCTTTTTTAAACTTTGATGGGCTACACTTTCATGCATCAGAATTTTATTTTTATCAACAATTTGTCATATTGTTTGTCTTGTTACACGAGTTCCATTTCCATTTACTGCACTTGAGGTTTCTATCTGTGCTCACAGAGTGATGAGGCATTTCTGCTTCATCTAACATGTGACTGTTTCAGCTCATTGACTTGCTGTAGGAAGGTGTGTGACTATACGGTCTATCAGAGACAACCGACAGCTCACGTCTGACAGGCCAGGCTCGAGGTACCTGGGTACTTTGGTCTGGAAGCGGTTGTTGATGGGAATGCGGCCCCTGTTGTCCAGCTCGATGCCCACAGACTCCAGACCCAGGTTCTGGGTGAAAGGTCGTCTGCCGATACAAACCAGCAGCACGTCACAAGTCAGAGTCTCGTTTTTCCCTCCGGCTGCTGCCTCCACTCTGAAACACACCAACACACAAAGTGACAAACGGCTTCAAGAATAGACATTTCAAAAAGACTCAACAAGACTGACACCCAAACAGGATGTCAGGAGTGTGGTACTCACGCCACATCGATCTTGCCATCAGGCCTCTTGGTGGCTCCCATGACTTTGGTGCTGAGTTTGAACTTAAGGCCCTGCTTCTGCAGGATGCGCTGGAAGTTTTTGGACATCTCCATGTCGATTCCCATGCCGCCCACATGGCCCAGGAACTCCACCAGTGTGACTTTGGAGCCCAGACGATGCCAAACTGACCCCTGCAGGACAGGAGGATACACACCCATGTGAATTATAGGCTGAGAAGCTGGAACAGTAAAAAAGCTGCTGCCAGAGTTTACAAAGACAAGAAGGAGAGGTGAGACAACCAGAGCTTAATTTGTAGGTCAGTATACGAGTACATCAGTTATATATACACTGGGCCATCTTTCTGATGACTGGCTGGGTTCTGGACTATGATGGGGCTAAAGCAGTCAGGGGGGGTACTGACCAGCTCCACTCCGATGACTCCAGCTCCGATCACAATCATCTCCTCTGGAACTTTCTTCAGAGACAGAGCTCCTGTTGAAGACACGATGGTGTCCTCGTCAATCTAAAATGAAACACATTTCAACATGTTTAAACACACACTTTCTTCATATATTTAAACAGCAACAGCTAAAACTGATTAGGTGTAATATGAGCTGCTGAACACAACAAAGCTGTTATGTTTTAACTTTGCATAGTTTGCCTTTAAATTTAGGTTACGTTCAGGACAAACTTTTTCTACAGAGCCAATCTGATGTCACAGTTTGCATATTATAGTAATCTCACAGCATGCACTTCTAATTTGACCAAATGCATTTAATCTTCAGAAACAGGCCTTGAATTCCAGACCTGGATCCCAGGGAAGGGCGTGACCTCGGAGCCAGTGGCAATAAGGATGTTCTTGGTGTTGATGACCTGCTCGCTGCCATCTGCTGCTGTGGCCGTCACCTGGTTCTTACCGGACACCCTTCCAAAACCATGGACGTGGGTCACCTGAGGGGAGCAATGACACGCAATTATCAGCAAATCAGATTCTTTATGAGATGTGATCAGTCATAGTTAACGAGTGAACGAGGTCTGACTTTATTCTGTTTGAACAGATGTGCGATTCCTCCAGTCAGAGCTTTGACCGCCCCGCTCTTCTGAGCCATCATCTTCTCCAAATTCAGCGAGATGCCTGAAACTGACGGAGAAAGACTTCAGCTTTACTCTGTTTGCAGAATGTCAAATTAAATTTACTACTGAGAATTACATTGTTATGTTGGTTCTTAACAAGATCAAACTAGAGTCTTGTGAAACAATAACGTGACCAAATTGTCATGATACAATATCACTGAATGACCATCAGCCCTATTATTGATTAGAACATGTGCAACAACAAAAGAAGACACTGTATAACAGAAGAAAATGTTGATCAATTCAACAACCAGAAACAAATATCAGCTATTTTTGATAATCAGGCCAGTGATCAGACATCGTCTGGTTTTAGCCTCTCAATAAGACAATTTGCTGCTCATCTTGTGTACCACTGAACATCTTTGGGTTTTTGATTGTTGGTCAGACAAAATGAGACGTTTAAATATCAGTTAAATGGTGACCTGAAATCTGGGAAACTGTGCTGAACATATTTTGGTATTTTGTGGTAGTTTATTAATTTTTCGGACAGAAAGATCAGACTTTTCTTCTTTAACTCTGCCAGATGAAAGTCGTCAACCTGACAGGCCTGAACTGCGTGGCTGAGCTACAAATAACATTCCTTTAAAAGCCAGTGAAGCCTCTTACTTTCAATGCCTCTGCTTTCAAAGTCTTTGCCATGAGCCATGTGGTACAAGTAGGAGTTGTTTAGCAGAGCCTGCAGACACAGAATATTATTCAGATTTAAATATTTGTAATCACATTTATCATGTATGTTACTGTTTCATGTGTCGTAAATTCAGATTAGTGTGCAGTTTCATTTTGCCTGACTTGAAAACACATTTCTATAAAATGGAAAAGATTTGCAACACAACTGTTACTGCGAAGTGAGACGCACAATTCTGAGAATAAACATTCCTGTATCTGCTTTGTAGGATATGTTTCTGTTTTACTGTTGGATGAATCCTAAAGCTGAAGGCAATAGTACAAAGAAATCCAGAATGGGAAGAATATCATTATGTGCTCTGATTTACTGTCAATGTTTTCTCACTGACATTTTTACGTGGTGACCACAGTGAGAGAGTCATGTTTTAGACCAAGTCACAGTACAAGAACAACTGCATTATGGGTACTTACATCATTAAAGCCTTGGACAATCCGCAACTGTTGATCAGTTGATTATTATTTTTCGATAAACTTTGCTTAATTTGAGTAGAGGAACACTCCTTTGAAAGACGTTGTGACTGAGTCTTCAGCTACAAGTCAAGTCCCCTCAATGTTCTTTTGGGTCGTCTTTAATTCACCAGAAACAACATCATCTTTGCTGCCCCAAACTGTAATGTGCATTTTCTTTTAGCAGGTGACACTGTTCTACATGGTCCTGTCTCTAGCCCACCTCAGAGTATCTGGCCTCAAACTGTTGAATGTCATAAAAACTTGGGACTCTGGTTGAATACTAGGCTCATAACTATCAAGAAATGTGAAGAAGGTCAAAACTGTTTTTCTGCATAGAAACAGATCACAATTTTCTTCTTTTACTTTTCTTTAATGGGCTGAAACATTATTGTACAATCTACAGTACTGTCCACACTTGATGATGGTGATATTGTATCTCTGGAAGCTTCTGTCTCAATACCACATATGACAGCTGAAACATTTCTCACCAATATGAAAAGGTGGGATGTTTGTTGTTCACAAACAAAAGGGAACAGCTTTGTATGCTGTTTATTAATAAAACTGTACAACAAAGTTTCCTCTGCTGTCTGGTTAAATTTAATTTTAAAGGTCACACTTGAATATATATGTAATAAAGTTTCCATTTTTTGCACCCCCGTCCCTCTTAAAAGTGAAGTAAAGGTTTATATTTTCTTTTTATTTTTAAACTGCTCACAACCTTCTCTTCATTATCCAAACATTCTGATCAGAAAGAAAAGCAGATTATTACCTTGGAGGGGATGCAGCCAACATTCAGACACGTCCCACCCAGGGTGGTGTTTTTCTCAACACACACAGTCTGTAACGGCAAAGACAAACATTAGAAACGAGCCTGGGGAAAAGACCTGTCTTTCACCAGAAAGGACAGAGAGAAGAAAAGCAGACAAAAAAGCAAACAAAAAACAAAAAAAGGCAACATAACAAATCAAACTTTGGCTGCGATTGTTTTTACAGCTCTGCAGGGTGGAGACTTTTGGTTGTTTTGAAGCACAATGTTGTGTTTATAGAAAGTTATAGGAAGTCTCAGCCATCTAATTATGATAAACCCACTTCCACCATTTAATTGCCAGGAAATACACTATATTACAATATTCATCAGATTTATCAGTATTACCTTGAAGCCAAGCTGTGCAGCTTTGATGGCAGCAACGTAGCCACCCGGACCGGAGCCCACCACTGTGACGTCTGCATCAACTACAGAGAAGAAACAACAACAAATTTTATCACGACTTTCCAACAGCAGCTAAGAACAAACAGATTCAACAACAGAGAAACATCAGCCCGCACTTGAGACAAATGTAACATAAAATACTGTTTCAGTTTTGATGTCAGAACAAAGTCTGCTGAGATCTCTTGTGGTGTAGAAGCGTTTTAACAAGGCTTTTATCGTGAAGTGAGCACAGCAAGGAAGATCAGTCAATGCAATTAGCTCACCAAAAGACGGTTCGGGTCTACATCTAACCCTTTTTAAACAACTGGAGTTATAAAAACTGCAGGTTTTGAAATGCCGGTCACTTAGATATTTAAACATGTTATGTTGGCATGTTAATGTACTTGTAAGATTTTAAGCCATGCTGTAGCTGATCATGAAAAGGAGGTGACCTGAAACATCCTGGTTGGTGTTCTCCTCTCTGTGTGGTCAAGTTTTGTTTACAAATAATGCCAAAAGGTCCAGGTAGCAGAAATCAGTAGATGTAAACAAAACACCTGTGTATTATGAAAATATAACTAAAGAGCAGTAATATAGAACTTGCCATGATGATCGGGGGAACGTTTCCTGTTACAGGTGATGTCACAGTGTCAGGTCTTACAACTGAGGACAACGTGGTAACTTATTTATTTTACTGAAAGTCCCATTGAGATTAAAATCTCTTTCACAAGAGAGACCTGGCCAAGGTAGCATCCACAAATCACAATATATTAAAAATCAATCAATAACACATTACATACTTAAGTTTTTTGGTGTGGCACTCAAGGAAAAAAAAAATCACATGCCTCCTTTAACACATTAGTAATTATGCCTTAAATTTGTCAATGGATCTAAATATTATAGATTTAGACTCCTTATCCAATTGGAGCACAACACTAAAGGTTTTTAGTTTAAAGTCTCATAAGCTATAAATCCGTTTCTTTTAATGACTAGTTCTGTTCACACTCATGAAGTTAACTTCTCCATAAAAACAACTTTCAAACTTCTAAACATTAGGCATTTACAAAACACTGGTTATAAATGATCAATTCATACTCAATCAGTAGTGGCAACAGTAATCAGTTTGACATTAATTACAAATGTTGAAAATGTGTTCAGTAGAGCGCAGAATAGTTCCACGGTCTGTCATTTAATATATCATAACAGTATTTTCCTGATACTGGCATGGAGATATTTAGGGTAGGTATTGTAGTGAAGCAAATGATGTCTGCTAAAAGTGCAAACAACGATCACGGGTCAGTCTTAAGTTCAAAGGAGAACACAGCATTTATGACAACTGAAGATTTACGGTCCTCGTACTTGCTGCTTTGTCAGCGTAGGTTCTGACAGACAGAGCTGCAGCTCCATGCAGTTTGCAGGGAAGGTGGTGGTTGCGCTGTGACATAAAACAAACATAGTCAGAAAACATGTTAACCAGGCTGCCAGACACGAAGCACTCAACAAAAAAGGACTCGGTGGAAATTACACAGTATTTGAAAATGTACTCTCACTCCAGGATAAAAAACAAACAAACAAACAAACAAAAAACAAAAACAAAAACAGTACATCCACTGTTTGTTTTTAACTGAATTCTGTTTCTATTGGTGGCTTGCAAACTGTTTAACACAACCTTTTAATAACAATTGACTCCAGAGACTAAAAGGATCAAGGTGAAAGTGATCAAACTAGCTACACTTTAAATCAAGCCATTTGTTATCTGATTTTCATCAACTACAAGAATACAATTACAGTTAATACCTGAACTCTCAACATTACATTGCACAATAGGTTTAACAATAATTTGTTCTTCAATCGACTGCACACTGAGAACAACTGTGTGAAAAAGATGTTGAGAGATGCAGAGTTAGCTGTAACGTCACAGTTAAGGAGAACATCGGATTTATTTTAGGATTTATTTCTGTATTTTGGGTGAGGCTAAAATCGGGTTAGAAAATGGATAAAAAAGGGAAATGAATATTTTCCAGTTACTACTTTTACACACAGAACAGATCTCTTTGGGGGAGTCACACTGTGTAGTTAAAGTGAACGCTGACTGAGTGAAGTCAGTGCAGGCTAACGGAACCAGCGACAGTCCATCTCCTCTCTGCTTCAGCGCTAGCTGCTTAGCAAACATGTTTTCGAACTGCCAGTTGACATAATATGTAGTCTGGAAACTGTAGTGATGACTACTGTTCTTCAAATGATAAGCATAATTAGTAAGATTATGCTATGTGTGAAAGAATGTGCAAGCTTCTCAGCCTCCGACATAAGCTGCACAGCGAGGTGGGTAGCCACTGCTAACTATCTTAACTATCTTAGCATGCTAACGTCAGTCGTAGGGAGAGAGCCGTCACCTGTACTGTGCACTGTGTTTGGTACTTCTACTACTTTGGTTCGCACTCTTTAAAAACACATATTCTTTGAAAAAAAGATTGTAATATGTCAACGAAATAACTACCAAAACTTTCTTATGAAATGCACTTTCCTTGTTAACCGTGTAAAAACATTCAACGACTTAAGTCGTAGTTTTATTTTAGTAGAGATCTTTGTTAATTTTGTTAATGCCGAATCAACAAACACTTATTACATTGGGCAACATATTATATACATATTAAGCAACATATAATTTTCTCAAAAACAACTTCGAATTACAAGTTTTTCCATTGGAATCTGGCGTGAGTTCTCTCCATACGATTGCACCAGAGCTGTAAACTGACCAGGCCGGGCCGCAGAATTAATGTATCAGTATTTACGGGACGAAAACGTAGTGAAGACAGTTACAGACAGGCCCGTACAACATATGCTGCTCAGTATGTTAATAAAATCCATCCTTACCGTGGCCAGACAGCGGTATAACTGAGTCCAGCTCTGCATTTTGTCTGTGTCCCCTCACAGGATCTGTAACCTACAACAGGCCGTCTAGCCAAGGACTCCCGTCATTGCGCACGCGCACTACCAATTCATTGAAAACACGCCTGTGTGTCGCCTCTTTATGACGTCTACGATATAAAGACGGTAAAGGATTCTAAATTCTAATAAAGTGTAAAAAAGTTAAAAGTGTGTAGTGAAGTGTGTTTAGTGTGTAGTGCAGTGTGTTTAGTGTGTAGTTTAGTCATTTTTCTGGTCTTTGGAGTTACAAATAACTTGTGGTGTATTTTATTGCGACACTGATTGTGTTGTACTATAGCTGTACTGTAAATTACTGTACAATAAAACGCCTGACGCATTTCCAGCATTTTAGGGTGAATAGTTGTAAATAACTTCTTGTTTGCTAAATTTGCACATAATTATTTCAAATTTACAATTTATATTTGCATTCTACGTTATAAAAATTGTTCGTTAAAAATAAATTTGTGATTTTCACAGTGAAAAATCAAACTTTTTTCCACTCGGATTTTACATTTTTGTGTGATTTTAGGTCCAGTGTGTTAATACAGTATGTCAAAATGAAAAATTAACAGTAAAGTCACACTTGAGAGGTTGTTCTGAAAAAAATGATACCAAACAAGGCAAGATAAACCATTTTTAAGTTGAAATATAAAGGTAAAATCAAAAGTATTCAAAAACGGACAATTATACAGATGACTCCAGAGGGTTACATTTAGGTTTTAGCATTAGGTTAGAGGAATTAATTCTTAAATGACCACTGCAGTGGATCCAGTGCACTGGCAGCAGGGGTCTGACTACTGTTACCACTCCCCACATTTCATATAATTCAGGATTGGTGTGAGTACATATTGGTATTGCTATTGAATGTGAAATGTCTGCTCCAAACCTGCAAGTGAGCTCTGTGAGCTCCCTAGAATGGACTTGAAGGTACAGATAAGTGCCAGCATGTCATCCATACACAAAAAATATATAAACAAACAGTAAACAGTTTTTAATTCTCACACGTTGTGTTATGTTGTATTTTTTCTGTCCGTTAGTGGTCCTCTGGCGCCCCCGTGTGGAATTAAATAAAAACTTAATCTGTTTGAAGGCCCAGTTCCTCCCCATTTGTGATGTTCATGTGTCTGTAAAAGCTCTGAAATATGTCTCTTAATTTTCTTTTATTTATTTTGTCTCTTATTTGTATTTTTCTGGAATTCTGAAATTAGCATTTTTTGACTTTGTCATGATTGGCCATCAGTTTCTGAAAGTTGTTTTTCCAAAGGCTCTGTAAATCAGAATCAGAATTCCTTTATTTATCCCCGAAGGGAAATTCTTTTTCGTACAGACATTGCACTTGCAGTATTCCGGACCAAGAAAGAAAAGTGAAAAGTATAAAAATTGGATAAACAAAACAAGCTAAGTATAAATCAAAAATCTAAAAGTATTCAATTCAATTCAATTCAGTTTATTTATATAGCGCCAATTCACAACTAAAGTTATCTCATGACACTTTCCAATTTGAGCAGGTCTAGACCAAACTCTTTAATTAAATTGTAAAATAGAGAGAGCCCAACATTCCCCCTTGAGCAAGCACTTGGCGACAGTGGCGAGGAAAAACTGCCTTTTAGAAGGCAGAAACCTCGGAGCAGATGAGCAGAGACAATAATGGTAGTAGCTGTACTGAGTCGTAACAGATTTAAATCAGATTATGATTAAACAGCAGTAATCGCAGTAGGTTTTGAGCAGGACGACAGCAGGACCGCAGCAGGAGGTCCAGTCATGATCGATAAGAATCTGCGGGACAAGAAAGCACAGGGACTCCAGGGAAGAAGTTGAGTTAGTAATATACATTAATGGGACATGAATTTGTGCAGAAGGAGAGGGAGAGGCAGGAAGAGCTCAGTGCATCATGGGAGGGCCCCGGTAGTCTAAGCCTATAGCAGCATAACTAGGAGCCCTAACTATAAGCTTTATCAAAGAGGAAAGTTTTTAGTCTGCTCTTAAATATAGAGAGGGTGTCCGCCTCCTGGACTGAAACCTGAAGATGGTTCCATAGTAGAGGAGCTTGATAACTAAAGGCTCTGGTTCCCAATCTACTTTTGAGGACTCCAGGAACCACAAGTAGCCCTGCATTTTGGGAAAGCAAAGTTCTGGTGGGATAATAGGATACTATTAACTCTTTAAGATAGGATGGTGCCTGACCGTTCAGGGCTTTATATGTGAGAAGGAGAATTTAAAATCTATCCTGAATTTTACAGATAGCCAATGTAGAGAAGCCAGAATAGCCATTTACATAAATCTAAAATCTCAAAGTACAGGTATTTACAATGTGTTCAAATTTAAAAAAAAAAAATTAAAAATACAGGTATGTACCTGTGTAAAAACAATATATACATTGTACATATAAAGTGAGTGTGTCCGTCACAGTGCTGAGTTTAGCAGTTTGATGGCGACAGGCAGGAATGATTTCTTGTCGCTCTGTGGTGCATCATCTTTTGCTGAACGAGCTCCTGTAGCTGATCAGCACATTGTGGAGAGGGTGAGAGGGAAAGTCCAGTATAGTCCTTATTTTGGAGAACATCCTCCTCTCAGACACCACCATCAGAGAGTCCGGTTCCTCTCCCACAACATGGTGGCCTTCTTAATGATTCTATTGAGTCTGTTAGTGTTACTGTTACTGGAGTTTCCACTCCAGCTTCCTCCGGTACCTCTCCTTTGCCTCCCTGATCTTTAATCTCAGGGTTAGCTGAATAGCTTTCACCTCCTCCCTATTGCCTACTCTGAAAGCCCTGTTCTTGTCATTGAGGATGGCTTTGATGTCCTTGGTTACCCACGGCTTATTGTTGGGGTAACAGTTTACAGTTGTGGTTGGGACAATGGTGTCCACACAGAAGTTTATGTAGGCAGTGATGCACTCAGTGAGCCCATCAATGTCCTGGCCATGGGGCTCACAGAGTCCCTGCCAGTCTGTCACCTCAAAACAGCCCTGGAGTGTCTCATTGGCCTCGTCACAGTCCTTGAAGTTACACGCAGACGCTTTACGAGAGGCACATAGCAGGGGGAGAGGTGGATCAGGTTGTGATCTGACCTGCCTAGTGGGGGGGGGGCTGTAACAATCCCTTGCATTAGCATACAGCAGATCTATTGTTCTTCCCTCTCTGGTAGGACAGTTCACAAACTGAGTGAAAGTGGGGAGTGTTTTGTCCAGGTTAGTGTGGTTGAAATCACCCGAAATTGCAATGAATGCACTTGGGTGCTGAGTCTGTATCCGGGCTATTGCAGAGTGAATAGTGTCACATGTCCTGCTGGGGTTTGCAGAGGGGGGAACATAAACAGTTACCATGACAACATGTGAAAACTCCCTGGGCAAGTAATATGGACGTAGTCCAACGGCACACAGTTCTACATCCGGGCTGCAGATGCGCTCCTTCACCGTGATGTGAGCTGGATTACACCACCGGTTGTTAACGAGCACGGCAAGCCCCCCCCCCCCCCCTTTGTGCTTACCGCTGGTAGCGCAGTCTCTGTCCGCATGGACCGTATGGTAGCCTGTTACTGTCACATTGTCATAGGGTATGTCCTGGTGCAGCCATATCTCCGTAAAGCACATCAAACTGCACTCCCGGTATTCCCTCTGACTCTGCGACAGTGCCGTCAGTTCGTCCATCTTATTTGCGAGTGACCTCACATTTCCCATGACGATAGAGGAGAGACACAGCTTAAACTTCCAAGTCATAAGGCTCCGTTGTTTCAAAGCTTCCCTCTTCTTCTGTAACTTTTTATTTCCTCTGCATCCTCTGTGAGTTTTGATCCAGTATTCAGCAGGAATTACTCTCGGTGTTTTCCCTGGAGCGGTGGCCGGCTTCAGGTCCATCAGCTGATCCCAAGTGTTAACAATGCGGGCAGCGAGGAGTTGCATCGCCGCTCCGAAAAGTATAGTTCAGCGATGAACAAAAACACCGAAAAGACCCACAACTTTCCTGGTGTGTGGTGGATAGAAAAACAGTGTAGTCCCGAGTAAAAGAAAGTAAAAAGAGTCGCGAAAATATAATAAAAACAGTAGAAAACAGTGAGGAACATCAGGAAGGTCTGTAACAGGTTGCACACATATCGATGCATGCGCATTGAGATAATGGAGATAAGACCTGGTATAAGTTGTGACCAGGAGATCAAGAGGAGCCAGACTTGGTGTTGTGTTAAGTGAGTAGGAGTGAGATACGGCAGCGTCTGCCTTCTGATGGACCAGAGAAACTGTATCGGACAGTGCATGTATGTCTGTAGGTTTAAAATAGACCAGAATATATCTTTTGCTGTTGTTGCTTATGTTCTAGAAAAAGACTGGTGTCTAAGAAATTGATTTTCCTCCAGATATATTGTGTGTATATTGTATTTGGCTTTGATTGAAAGGTGGTAGCTACTTAAAGTGTCTATGAAGTTGTGGAAGCTGAAAAGTGAAGATAAAACATGGTTTTAACAGGCACTTATCTAACGTCTCACGCTCCCCTCACTCCTGTAAATGTTGGCGTACAATGGGACACATTTATGTCCCATCGCTGTGCCCTCAACCTGTAAGTATTGTTTCTTCTCAAATTCAAAGTCATTACATTTCAGGCAGCACTAAATTGGCAGAACTTAACTCTAGGCGTGCCCTGTAGCCCCCCTCCATACCCATACACACACACACACACACACATACACACCCCTGACCCCCCCCCGTGCACCACAAACACTTTATCCTACAAGTGCAATACCACAAGTGCAATATTATACTACTTTCTGGACTACCTCATACTTGCACACACTTGCACATGTATACTTAATATACTTATGCTGCTATATGCTAAAACCGGCTTCTTTATTTAAATGTTTAGCTTATTTAAATGTCTAGTTTTTATATTATTTTTATATTCTATTTTCTATTTAGTTTATATTTCTATTTTATTCAACTTTTACCTCGTACTTTCATATTTTTATAGTCTACTTACTGCTCCCGGGACCTGAGTCCTAATTTTGTACCATAAACATGTAAATGTGAGCTGGTATGACAAAAAGTTCCTTGAATCCTTGAGAAGTTGCAAAATGTCAGCGTCTGGTCTCCTTTCATCTGTTTATCTACGGAGAACGCACTGTACAGCCTGGAGGCCCATCTCCATATTAATATTTGTATAGACACTATCAATGTCTGTGGTGAAGAGGAGCCAGCAGTGTCATGGAGTGGACTGTGTCAAGGAAATGGTACCTGTCTTTAAGATAAGGGTGTCTGCTGGAGAGAGGACCTAGAAAGGAGTCTATGTGCTGTGCATTATTGTAGGTGCTGCTGCAATCCAACAGCATTGGTTTGCCAGGGGGCACTGCGTTGGGACCGTCCAGGTAAGTGGGTCTTTGTGAATTTTTGAAAGAAGATAAGACTGTCTATTTTGTGAGTGATTTGGTCCAAACAAAAAATCTCTCTGTCTAGCGGATAGGAATTTCTCATGATATAATTTTTGATCTATTTCCTGGATGCGTAACTGCGTTCTGTGTGCATTTTTTTTAGCCCATATCCAATGGTTTAATAACAACATTCAAGTTATTTTGTAAACCTTTTAACGCTTTTTTAGCCTTCACGGTGAACAGATCTAGTTTGTCATGTAGAGGAGTATAAAGGTGCAAATGTTGAATATCAGAGCAGATAAGGGCTCTCACTCTGTCATCCAACATGCCCCGGGAGGTTCCCAGCTGGATGGCAACATGAACAGCAGCACATTTGGACTATTATTTTGAATGTAGTCTATCAGTTTGATTCTTCTGTGGTAATGTACACATCCCCATGCAGCTCGTTTTTAACAGGATGTGAGAGTTGGAATAAATGTGAGGCCTCTCTCCAGCAGACATACCTGAGCTTTATTTGGATGGAAGAGCATGGACAAATTGAGGATGTAGGAGGATGAGACTCAGAATGGATCGACTTCAGCCGACAGACCAGGACCCCTGCCAGCATCTGAATTGGGACAAAGAGACGTGGATCGGAAATAATTTGGGCAGTCGTGGATCAGCGGTTAGGGTGTCGGACCCGTAACCGGTGGATCGCTGGTTCGATTCCCCGTCCCGGTGTCCATGGCTGAGGTACCCTTGAGCAAGGTACCTAACCCCCACTGCTCCCCGGGCGCTGCACGTGGTCGCCCACTGCCCCGGGTTTGCTGTGTGTGTGTGCACGTCACTTGGGTGGGTTAAATGCAGAGAACAAATTTTGTTGGAGTGAGTTCCCTCCAATGACAAGATATGTCACTTTCCTTTCCTTTTCCTTTAAGGTTAGGGGGAGAGATGGGGATGGAGGTAGGGAAGGAGGCTGGGTCAGGGGTAACGGGTTGCTTGGCTCCGTCTGGGGGCCCCAGCCCACGGCTCTTGGTGTCCCTAGCAGTTTCCTGATTTGGCTGTGAACTTGTCATAAATTTAGCTGTAATTCAGAGCACCACAGCTGAAAAATGTGCCTAGCCGTTTCCTGTGTCCAATGAATGCTGTCTGATACTATGGAGAAGTGACCAGTCGGTAGTGGTCCTAGGAAAGTAAGACGGCTCAAGATGACGCTCAATAAGTGTGTGGCAGAGTTCAGGAGCGAAGTGGGGGGGTAGGGGTGGACAAAGGTTGCTGACAATGCCACCTGGGGGAAAGGTGTCTCAACCCCAGCAAATATGAACGGGCACAGATACGGATCACACACAAGGCAAGAGACGTGTACAATTACCAATCTTTATTTAATTACAAAAAACTAAAAAATAAGAATAGCCAGCAGGTCAAGTTTAATGCTAAATACTAAAATTTGTTGCCAGTTTGCAGGATGAGGTGAGCTGAGGCCCTGGAAAATGAAACTAACAACCAACAAGGCTGCGACTAACTGAGGGCGGAGGAACAAACAAAAAAAGAAACAACCTACACACCCATAACACTACAATCCAATAAAAAAGGATGTGAAAAAAAAACAAAACAAAAAAAAAAACACTGCCAGGCCACAGCTCTTGTACAGGGTACGGACTAAGGATCGCTGGATTTGAATGCAAGATCACAAAATTTGCAATCCTCTTTGAGTGTTGTTGTTAGGACGGTCATAGAGAGATGAAACCAAGTCTCAGGGGGGTACCCCAAAATGTGGCCATGCCCTTTCAAACAGTACCGTCCGATTTATACAACCAATCCAAAATCGTGATTTGTCTCTGTACTACTTATCCCTCCTCTGTGTGTGTGAGTGTGTGTCTCTGTGTCTCTTTGTGTTAGGCTTGTAAGCCTGTCCCCTCCGGTCGAGGAAAGCATGAAGTCCGTCCGTCCACCCTCTGGACCTATAATGAAACCGGACCCGTCTGTCCGCAAACTGTGGGAGGATCACCACACGGATGGGCAGCTGCACCTGCACCTCTTGGCCCTTAGGAGGGTAGTCCGCTCAGTTGAGCGGACAATCAGAACAACTCTACCTGACCTGCAGGACATTTACACCAAACGATGCAGGTCGAGAGCTGAGAAGATCCTCAGGCAGCCTCATCACCCCGGACACTCACTCTTCTCCCTGTTGCCATCAAGCCGTTCTGCTGCTTGAGAATCAACACTGAAAGATTCTTCCCCCAGGCCATCCGTCTGCTCAACAGTGAGCGTTAATCTGGACAATCCTACTCCCACCTGCACTAGATGTAAATACTGTACATGTAAATACTGTACATGAAAAAATTGCACATTTTTAATTATATTATTTTTATAAGACTAAGGGGATAAAAGGGAAAGTCTCCTGTTTTGCACTTGGTTCTTAGAGAATGCTTCATTAGGGTTAGGTCTGGGGATATGATCCCACTCCCTCCATCTGGAGAAGGCGGGTAGTGCACGGTCCTTCCACCCGTAGGGCCCCTCATCAAAACGGACCCTCTTCTCCTGATAGGCAGGCCGGCGTCGCTTGCCATAGCGGACCTCTGTCCACTCTCCTGCCATGTTTGTGTAGCCTTTGTTATTTAAATAATTATGAATTTTTTTGTTTTTTTTGTATTTTTTTATTTATTTTTTTTGTTTTTTTGTTTATTTTTTTATTTTTTTACAAAAGTGAACAAAAAACGCTTTCCAAAAAGAGGAAAGGATGAATTGTTTTTAAGAAAAACAAAAAAGAAAAATGAACTGAAAGTGTTTTTAATAAACTTAAATTATTTTTTAATGTATTTTTTTATTCCTTTTTAAAGTTTTTAATTAAAATGAAATAATGGCGGAATGGCCCTTTACAAGAAAAAGCGCGTGCCCCGACGACGTTTCAACCCTATACGGGTCTTCCTCAGGTCTGGCACGCTGAAAAGACAAAGAGTGAATAGCTCGAGCTGCTTACTGTTCGGCTGCTAAGAGAGAAATGAGCCTCTCTGCTGTGCACCTCTATTTATAACCTTCCCTTTTAATTCGGCTTTGTTTTTCCGCTATGTCCCAGAAAGGTTTTAAAGCTTTTGCCTTTTAACACATCCAATTCCCATCTTGTATATAATGTTTTTAAACCTAACCCGCCTCCATGAATTACAATATAAATTATTTTAAACCATAATTAGTTTTTTAACCTATTTTTTAATCTTACAAAATTATTTTAACTTATTTAAATGCAATTTGGAAGTACACCAAATACACTAGATTATGTTTTAATAAATCCAATAGTTCCATGAATAATTTAAACCCACACAATGAACTTCTAACTTAATTTATACTTTATTTATTTATTAATGAATTATCATATATTTATTTATTTATTCATTAGGGTTAGGGTTAGGGTTAAAAATTCAGGATAGTGGTTAGGAGTAGAAAATGTAACCTGCCTCCGCTGACGCTGGAAGGCAGGAGGTGCACGGTCCATCCAACCACCGGACTCTTCCCGGAAACGGACCCGCTGCTCAGGGAAATCTGGCCGCCGTCGGCGGTCCCGTCGGACCAGTGTCCACTGGTCAGAAGTGGTTTGGTATCTCTGAGAGTTAGACATGAGTCTGTTTGTTTGCGTTTCTGTAAAACTAATCCTGTCTTCTGTTTTCCACTTTTTTATTTTTATTTTTGTTTATAGGTCCCCATGTCGGAGCTAGCAGGAGCGGTAAGTAAAACCCATCGTGCATACCAGGAAATTCCAAGAGGTAAGTAGAATCCAATAAAAGTACAGAAAAACACGGTGTCCAGGTCTCCTTGTGTGGTTTTGTTGTTTTTTTATTATTTAAAATTTTTTCCAAAAAGGCAGAACAAAAAGCGCTTCCACAAAAAGGAAGGAAGTACCAGAAAAAAAAAATAATAATAATAATAATAATAAATAACAACCAAAAAACAGCGCCGGAATCCACAAAAAATTGAAAAGAAAAATAAATAAACAACTCAAAATTACCTCGGCGC
Organism: Scatophagus argus; assembly: GCF_020382885.2. NCBI lineage: Eukaryota > Metazoa > Chordata > Actinopteri > Scatophagidae > Scatophagus > Scatophagus argus. The sequence continues at coordinate 6,826 of NC_058499.1, read as the reverse complement.
AGCAGACATAAACAGAAAGTGTCCAAAAGTGCTCGTCGCGGTTCAGTAGCCGCGAATGCGGTTAAGTGTCCCTTAATTGGCAATAAAAAACAAGCCGCTAACGGCGTCGAATAAAGTTATCCAAAAAAGCGTGCAAAGACAACGTTTCGACCGTATTACCGGTCTTCATCAGGCCCCGCACGCTAACAGTGTAAACAAGCAGTATAAAACAGTCAAAAGTGCAAAAATACCTGACAGACTCTGAGTGTAGCTGCTTGCTCTCGAGTCCGCGGCTCACTGATTGACAGAGAAACCCGCGTACCAATTATCAGGAGCGGCGCATCAGCTAACGTCATATCCGGCGCGACCGCCGGACCACTCCATCTCCAATATTTTGGTTAGCCGAAGGCTAATTTCAAGGCTATAACCGTAGCCGTAACGGAAACCGAACACCGGCTCAAATTAAAAAACGTTAACCAGAACACGGCATACAATAAATGAGACCAAGAACAGCATAGTTAATACATCAACATAGCAGCGTAGTAAACCGAGCCACAATCCATCCAATGAGCGGTATATTAATAAACGTCCAGGAGAGACGAACGGCGAAAAAACTAACGGAGTAACCTAATGAATGAAATCCGGTTTTTAATGAATTTAAAGTCAATGAAATCAACGCCGAATTATTTATTAAATAAATTGAGAAATTAATTTAATAAGGAAAATGTTTTTAACCATATAGTAAAATAGCTATGAATTAATATATTCTAATTTCAATTAATTGAAGCTGAATGAAATAAGGCCAAATTAAATATAGGTTAGGGTTAGGCACTGAAACGAGTGTGGTTAAGGTTAGGGCAGAACATCTGGGAGAGGTTAGGGTTAGGGTTAGGGTTAGGGGTTAGGGTTAGGGTTAGGGTTAGACTAAGGGGATAAAAGCAGGATGGCAAAATTTGCCATCCCAGTTTTACTGGAATAACTTGGGCTAGGAAGGTGGTAGAGATATGAAACTAAGTCCTACCCCCCCAAATGTGGCCACGCCCTTTCCAACGGTACCACCCCCGAGGTTGTACGACATACAGTTCCAGAGATACAGCAAATTCCAAATCTTGGTTTGTTTCTATGGCTGAGTGTGTGTGTGAGTGTGCGTGTGTGTCTGTGTGTGTCTCTGTGTGAGTGTGTGTCTCTGTGTGTGTGTGTGTGTGTGTGTGTGTGTGTGTCTGTGTGTGTGTCTCTGTGTGTCTGTGTGTGTGTGTGTGTGTGTCTGTGTGTGTGTGTGTGTGAGTGTGTGTCTCTGTGTGAGTGTGTGTCTCTATGTGAGTGTGCGTCTTTGTGTGTGTGCGAGTGTGTGTGTGAGTGTGTGTCTGTGTGTGTGTGTGTGTGTGTGAGTGTGTGTCTGTGTGTGTGTTAGGGTTAGGGTTAGCATCCTGTTTTGCACTTGGTTGTTTGAGGATCCTCCATTAGGGTTATAGTGTTAGGGTTAGTGTTAGGGGGTTAGGGTTAGGGTTAGGGTTAGGATAAGGATAGGGGACATAGTCCCTCCTCCCATAGGAGGTGGATGCACTGGCCATCCGCACCCTGGACCCTCCATACCCCTGACCCCATTGGGGTTAGGATGAGAGTAAGAGCTGCCTCCCTCCTGGGAGACAGAAGTGCACTGTCCATCACAAGGGGACGACCAGTGTCCCAGCCCCCTCCTTTATTCAGGTTCGCCTTTGTTATATGAAGTATAAACTATCTTGTCTTTTCTTGCTTTCCTTATTTGGTCTTTCTCATCACCTTTCTTTTCTTTCCCTTACTTTCCTTTAATTTCTCGAATTTGAGCTTGATATCTTAATTTAGAATTT